>NC_142928.1:146330723-146355723 GCF_046866305.1 Octopus bimaculoides
GCTTGTGGTGTTCATGACATAGCTAGTTTCTATACTGCAATCTGGAATGAGAAATAATAATACATGAATAAGTTTCAAGCACCAGCTAATTTCTGCACAGATAAAACGGTCCAAAGAGGGATTGGGCTATCTAGTTACTTTTTGAGATAATTATATGTGCAGAATTATATATATATATATATGTGTGTGTGTATGTATATATATCAACCTAAACTTTGCATATATATATATATATATATATATATATACACACACATATATATTTATATTTTTATATATATATATATGTAAGTATATATATATATATATATATATATATACATGTGTATATTTATATATTTATATATAGGTATACATATACTTTCATAGATTAGTGTAGACCTAGAAAATAGTCTTTAAATAAATAAATCTTTCCTAGATATTCATGAAACCCTCCTGCACCTAGTATTTGCTAATATCCAGCCTGTGTATACATACATACATACATACATATATATATATATATGTATATGTGTGTGTGTGTGTGTGTGTGTGTGTGTGTGTGTGTGTGTGTGTGTGTGTGAGTGTGTGTGTTTATATCCTTTGCACAACTCATGCCATTGGTGTTTGACTTGCGCATATAACGTCGCAAAATCACTTTCATGTTTTCTGATTACCTTCTATTCATTTTCAGCCCGATGTTATGGTCGTTTGAATAACCACCGCGAATGTCATCCATTTAACTTTTTTCTTCCTTTCTTTCGCTATACATGCATGTTATCATTTCTATGGGGGAGTTTGTTTTTATTTTTTGCATGAATTCATACAACGCCTCTTTTTTAGTATCTCATCAATGAATACATTTCTTTTTAACACGTGGTTGTTCTCTAATGAATATCGTATTCTTAAATCTTATTTTATTCTGTTGTGTTAACATTTAGTGAAGAAGATATAACCGAACATCCCACTATAGATTTTCTTCGCTTTTTGCGAGATCAATATATCATTAGTGTACCTACGCAGTGTTCGAGGTTTATATTACGTTACTCTACGTTACTCCTTGTTTGGTATTCCATTTTATTCTCCTTTCACGTGAGTGATAAATAAGTCGGACAATTTGTCACTCTGATCTCTGCAACAGTTACTATTATCACCCAGATGCATCCTTGACATGTTGCCATATACATCAAACACCGTTGTTCTTTCTGTGACCTCTGAACTCTGCCTATGTCGATCTAAACCTTCTAAAATTATGTTATTTTAACACTACCTTATGAAAATAACCCATCACATTTAAATTTGAACATATACATCATATATTTACATTGAAACTTACAGTATTTCAAGTCAGCCGACTAAACCACTCTTATGTCCACTTACCCACAGTGATTAATTCACTTATGATGTATGTGAAACAGCTAATCCGGTTACCAAAAGCATGCTCTAAGATATTATCCTTCATATCTCTAAATCAAAGTATATAATAATTTATAAGTAATTTCAGTAATGCATGAGCACATACAAAGAACATGGCCTACGGGAAAACAATGAATAAACACATCCAAATCCACAAACCACCGCATCACTTTTAACTCCATCATTCGAAAAGATTAAAAGACATGCCTTCGCGTACTTTACGTATTACAAACTCTTCAACGTCAAAAGTTGCTAATGGTGCTTTTCGTTCCTTGCTAAAAGAATCCTTATAGGGACTGCGAAATCCTCCCACTAAACAAACATCAACCAATCACTGAAGATCTTTCTTGGCAATATTCATTACACACTAAAAGCTACATCAGAAATCGTAGTAACCCTCTTCAGAGTCAGAATATACTTCAGATTTGGTCATGTATTGTATTTCTGTAAAGCTGAAATGCCGGGGGACAATAGGTTGCTCCTACCGTTACTTAGACGGTGCTGTTGCTATTCTCATAAAAATCCAGAATCGCCAAACGAACGTCATTTGAGACTTACACAATGCAGCAAAATAATACAAAGGCACCTGGGCTTGTGAACGACGAAGTTACATGTCCAATCTTGCAGATAAACAAGACACGCTGTCATCCCACTTCCTCGCCCCAAGGCCCATTACTAATTATTTTACGTATTTCATTCTTCTAAATGCGTGAAGGTGTCTGGAATAGAGGTTCGGCACTCACAAACATACACCCTTCACACACACCCACACAAATTTATACATGTATGTATATGTACGCATGAATATATACATATTAATTACAGGATACCTGGAACACTGGCACCATGCTACTATTCAGGGTCAGATTATAAGTGAGAACAATGGTGGCTAAAAGGTGGTTCTACACCCCTCAAAACTCTGAAGGTGCCGAATTAGGTCTCCACTGCTGGATGCAGTTTAAACTCATACCCAGAGAGACTTTCGAAATCAACTCTGGTCACCGTGATACAGGAGCCGCAAAGAAGAGATAAAATGGCTGCCTAAAGTAAAGGCACCGAGGAGTGCCTGCTACATTTATCGCCACCAGTGATCATACCTTGCCTCTGGTTGTGAAGTCACTGTCCTCCGAAAACCAGACTCCTCTGAATACACTCGCAGGAACATCCAAGCAGACAAAAGATTGGGGAAGAAAAACAAAGACACCGCAACCAACCCTGATCAAACTACGTCCCATGTAGTCTCTGTAGTCGTGCCAGTTTGTTCCGAATCGGAATCCTTAGGCATCAGCAAGATTGCAACAGACGTGAACATCCTGCTCCGTAAACCTTCGTTCGCGAATCCAAGGGAACAAGATATATATGTACATACTTGTGTGTGCGTGTGTGTGTGTGTGTGTGTGTGTGTGTGTGTTTGTGTGTGTGTGTATGTGTGCGTGAGAAATATATTCGTTTAAGGGCTACAGAGCTCTGAGATCATAAAGAATATAAAATATTATAGACACACATATGTATGTGTAAGCACATATATGCACACTCATATTTACGTATGTGTGTGTGTGTGTTTGTGTGCGTGTAGAAAAGAACGTATAAAATATAACTGGAATAGAAACACAAATTCAGTGAAAAGAAAATGATATAGTTTTTAAAGTTATAGAATCTACTGCTTTTACAACATACTTAGGTCAATAAATTATTTAATATTCAATAAACTATTTTATTTATCCATTTATTGCATCATAACTGTTTGCGACATGATTAATCTCCATTCTTACAAAATTCACAAAATGCGTGCCTGAACAGATAAAGTTATTAATTATTTCATGTAGGCTAAAGAGCAATGAGATGCGTTGGTAATATTAATGTATTTTATGTCATCAAAATAATAGGTTTGATTCCCAGCTGGTGTGGAATCGATACTCTGTTATTATTTCTCGTGATGTTAATTCTATATGCTTATGTATATAGAATTTAACAACATACACACCAATATATATATATATATATATATATATATATATATATATATATATATATATATATATATATATATATATATATATATATATATATATATATAGATAGATACGTAAATATATATGTATAAATAATCGAACAGTTGACTCCCCATGCCACGAAACCAATGAGAGAGTTCAATATACATACGTGCACATACATATATGTATGTGCGCGTGTGTGTATAAGTGTATGTGCGTGTGTGTGTGTGTGTGTACACTGTGTGTGTAACCTCTGTTAGTACTCTTGACACATTCTTATAAACTAATAGTACTTTGAGGCGTCTCATAACATACCAGAAGTAGAGAAATGAGCTCAAACTTAAGGTATATTTACTTTTGAAGGCAATAGACATTGCCAAATAATCGAAACATTTAAAGACTCAATGTTACCTCTTCAAAACACTTAATAGCCATATGTTGTGATAAGGTTACTTGGCTAAAATTGAGCAAATGATTATGTTAATGAACTTTAATCACGCATACGTATGCCTCCCAAAATTCTATGAGAAACAGCACCTAAGTGCCCCTGCATGAAATGAGGTCGCAGCCTGTAATTCTTATTGATTTGGTCGCTTTTTGAAGATTCTCGAATATAATTTGTGGGTTATTTCTAGACTTTTCTGATAAAGCAGACTGCAGTAGTGGAATAAAATGTCCAAAACCCCAAACGTTACCTAGTCTTAATGTAAGGCAATATCATTTTCAGTAAATTGATGCATAATTTCCGTAATTTTGTTATTGAGAAAGTCAGTAACAAGAATATTTTCTGTTCTTCCTAGCTGTACACTATGGTATTGATGCTAACCACAACAGATCTCTCAGTATAAGCATTTATCATGAAATTATCTTAACTCTTCCGAATATTTTACACAGACGTTTTGCATTCTCCCTACTTTGGCCGACTCAGAAATGTCACTGATGTATAGTATCTTTGCAGAACCTCACGACATGGATTCTTTGACTGTCTGTTCATTCACTTATCCTTAACTTTATCCGAAGTTCCTTCAATATTATCTGTATATTTTTTGAATGACCCTAATAGCTGTTTATCATGGCTACTTTTCCTTTTCATAAGTGTTTATATGCAACGATAAAAGGAGATCTCGTTATTATAAATTACTCTCTAATCTATGGGATAGAAAAATGTGACGTTTAGTGCTAGATAAACTACCTAGACCGAAATATTAGTTTCAATAGTGTAGCGTGTTTGTGGTAGGCTGGTGCTTTTTTCAATTAGCATCTCATGTCCGAAGCAATGGATTAAAGATGCTGTTCTTCGTAAAATGCTCTTCATTGTATCTTTTTGCTTCTAGAAAAAAATATAAAAAGAGAAGAAAAATTATAAGCAAATACATATTTGATACTCCCTTCATTCGGTCCTGGCAAATGATACACAATGAACTCAGGTTGAAGTCTCCTGAAGCCATACCACCATGTATTACTGTTAAACGGTATTGTCATGACCTTGAATTCAGAAGTGTTATTTTCTTGAAAGATAAAAGTGTGGATGACATTAATTCTTAGAAAAGATCTGTTTCATATGTATCGCGTAAAAGTCGGAAAAGATTGTTGCTACGTTAGAGGATCCTCTTATCTGTAGAGCATAGGAAAATGATGCACCGCACAAACACATACTGCTTAAGATTTCTGTCGCTTCAATCTCTCAAATGCTCCATTGTAAAAAGTTACATTGTGTTTTGTCGATCATTCTTGTATTGAGCCTATGTTCTATTTTTCTCAAAAATTTACTCGTTAATCAAAGCGTCTTTGTGCTGATAGCAAGGTCGAGATAGCAGAAATGTTTATTTTGTCTCTTATTTGATGATCATTTAAACGTTGATATGATAAAATTTAAAGACATATCCAAATACAATGACTTCTGCGAGTTGCAGTTGTACATCAAGAATGATGATTTTACTCGTCACGTTACATGAACGTTCAACACTTATAGCTGTATGTTGTTTCCCACTGACGGTGAACGAAATGTGGATGATCACTTTCAGCGTATGCAAGAATAAGTGTGCGAGTGAATCATAGTCTCTCAAAAGTTAGCATACAGTTATTATAGTAATATAATGCTATCCCGCTGAGAAAATTTCTCAAAGAAATAAGGTCACTCTGTCAGTAGCAATATACAAAGTATTACTACACAAGCACATATAAGTAAATCAAAGAGTATCAAAGACCCTTCTAGAGCCATAGGCTCGAATAGCCGGTTTTCAGGATTATGTGGCGTATATAACACCCCTTTGTCAGGACGCCGGTCTATCGCAGGATGACTTGTTATTGGGAGCTGAGTGGATCCAGGCAACGAGAAAGAACGTGTTTTGGTCAAGAACATAACAGGTCGTCCGGTACAAGAATCTTACGATTATGAGTGCAATACCCTAACACACACACACACACACACATGCACACACACACATATGTATATAGGTATGTATGTATATTGCCCGATTTAGATAGAAATATGTAACAAATCCGTAGAATAAAATTCAAATTATATTACAAAACCACTTTCTTTTATTCAATTCTATCGATCCTAGTACTTGACAGGTAGTAATTTCATCGAATCCGAATGAATAAAGAGTAAAGTCGACCTCGATGGAATTTGAACTCAGTACATAAAAGCAGATGAAATGCTGCTATGCATTTTATCTGGTGCGCTGCCAATTCTTCCAACCATCGTCATAAAAAATTATGTAATATTAATACTTGTGTATTTATCTTCCGCAAAAGTGATGGGGTCCTATCTTATTTTAAAAAAAAACAAAAAAACTTGTTGCAATCTCACTCGAAGTTAAAATTAAGTACTCAAAATGCTAAGATACCTACCAATGCAATATGCTTGCTACATAAAGGGAAAAAATGAAACGAACTGAAGTGAGCTTGAATGAAAGTTATTGACAGTAATCCATGAGAGGTTAGCTTCTTATCCTCTCGATGTTGCTGGGGTTCTCGTTAAATCAGTGCATGTCAGTTTACTGTGTAATATACCTGATTAGGTTTTAAACAAGTATCACTGGACCATTACATCACGTTCTGTAAATGAAGTTTGAGCGTATCTTTCCGCGGTAAAATTCTGAATACTCTACGTGTTCGTCAACATCATCTCTAACATGTTGTATAAGTCATTGCTGCATAATGGCGTATCTAGCCTAAAGTTGATTTGCATTAATAAATTTTGCTCACTTATCATGAAATATCGAGGTTCTTATGAAGAGTACGAATCGATCTTTGATATATACAATCCAATAACAGCAATGAATTGTCACCAGTTATTATATTCTTGTCAGCAATACCTGAACGCAATAGCAATGGACGATGTAGTCAAAATTTATGATGCATGACGTTGAGTTTCTTCTTTGCACTAAAATAATATTAAATTCAATGCTCAAACGCGGAAAACTTACTTCTGTACCATTTGAACCACATTCCTAAAAGCATTTAATGGCTAGTATTCTTTGTTCTTCGTTACGTCGGAAAGCCAAGTCTTATAATTCTGGAAGAAAAATCATTAATGACCATTCCTATTTCCTATCGAATGATTACTAGCTTTTATTAATATCGTTTTCTGGGAATATATATATATATATATATATATATATATATATATATATATATATATATATATATATATATATATATATTAGGTCCTGGTGTGGTATAAAGATCAACCCGAGTTCTGAGCTATCAACGACCAATAGCGAAATTCTTCAAGTATAGAAAATCCTGGTTTCACTACGGTAAAACTGTTGTGTAGGTGTGGCGAAGAGTAAATTATAATCCAAACAATAAGAAGACAAAGAAATCCTTTAAACATCTTTAATGATTCGTTACAATTCTTTATGTACCAACTCTGCTTGCAACGCCAAGTTGCACAATAATTCAAAGGGAAAAGTTACATAATGTTTGTGGTTTTAGTCATTAAAGCGGCACTTCTCAGACTAGCATCAGAGGTTCGCCCTCACATTGTACGTCTTATATGTTTGTGTGTGTGTGTGTGTGTGTGTGTGTGTGTGTGTGTGTGTGTGTGTGTGTGTGTGTGTGTGTGTGTCCGAAAGGTAATCTTGATCCCCCAACTTAATGTAGAGGCTGTGTTATAACACAGAACGCTGCGTTATTTACATTCTGGCGATATCTGATAAGGACGTGTGATACATAAAAGCTTCCACCATTATATCAATGACAGGAGAGAATTGTCTGCTACGGCCGCTGGAACAGCCAGATCACGTAGATTCACTGTTTCTATGTGCGTATACGTATCACTTAGTAAGAATTCGTGGTTACAGAAAATTTTGGCACGAAGCCAACAGTTCCAGCGGGAGAGGAAAAGAGTTGAACTGCTTCTTATTCTATCAGTTTTGAAAGGATGGAAAGCAAAGTTGATCTCAGCGAAATGGAGCCGAGTACATAAACAGGTAGAAGAAAAACCGCCGAGCATTTTGTCCGACGTTCTAACGTTTCTGCCATATTACTGCCTAGAAAATGAAATATAATCATAGCTAAGATTAAAGGTTAGCGGACTATATAATCTTCTCATGCATAAGAAGTTAAGTATATATTAACATTTCATATATCTCCTCGTTCGTAACAAGACCACGATTTACGTTGTGCAAAATGAAAGCGGTGTAACATTGAAACTGAGCTAAAGGAAATATATTAATATGATACAAAAACAAAACGTCTCAGCAATAGGTCTAGATCCAAATAGTGGTTTTCTTCTCAGCTGTTAATATTGACATAACTGTACAAACTACAATACCTCATTGTAGTTTCTACAGCTCTCCTCGAGAAATCTATAACTGTTCAATAGATATTACAATATTTGTAAATTGTAAATTAAACAGTAAAATATATTTGTTCTTTCTTTTTGTATTTTCGTAAGATGGTTTATTTGCCTTATCTACATTTTGTTTGATATGTGACAACCTTTTCATTTATACCATAGATCAAGGATGTGTGGAGCATATGAACATATCTTGACAACACACACACACTCACACAAACACACACACACTCACACAAACACACACACACTCACACAAACACACACACAGACATACATACACCACTCATATAGATAGATAGATAGATAGATAGATAGATAGATAGATAAATAGATAGATAGATAAATAGATAGATAGATAGATAGATAGATAGATAGATAGATAGATAGATAGATAAGATAACTTTCTTTTATTAGCCACACAGGGTTGCACACAGAGGAGACAAATACAACTGTAAAGCTTTTCTTTAAAAAAAAATTAAAAATTAAAAAAATAATTAAAAAAATTTTTTAAATCCGATCAAAAGTGATCGGTAGGGGCAAAAAAAAAAGTAGGGGGTATCGTATATCACAGAAAATGTCAATTGTGTAAAATGGGGTAACATTAGGTTTATCCATGGAGAGAAAAGCCTACGGAAAAGACCATGGTAACCTCAGCAGGGAATAGACACATGAGAAGAAAGTGCTCTCTCTCTCTCTCTTTTTTATTTTTTCCTCGATTTATAGGATCATGCTCAAACAGGTATCGTCACTCGCACGCACCATCTTTGCTACATTCACCCACCTTTTAATGAAACTTTTACGAGGCAAAAACTGTCTCTCTATTCTCACCTTCCTTTTCGAGTGATACTTGAAAAAGTTGATGAGCGATTGGCCAGAGAGGTAAGTTTTCGTCTCTAATCATTTCGCTCGGGTCCACCACACACATTCTTTCACCATGGCCACCAGTATGATGAACACTGCCTTGCCTTCCCTGTTGAGGGACGGTGGTGGAGCAATTTGCACAATAGACTCGGCTGACAGGCGGACTCGTCCCACACGTGACAGCAGCCGTTCGGCATAAGCCCACAGGTCGGAAATCTTTGGACACTGCACGAGTGCGTGCAGAACGGTTTCGTCGCTCTGACCGCATCTCGGGCATGACGGTCCGGTGTGTCTCGAACCGTGTCTGTAAAGCTTATCCCGAACTGGTAATGCTTCTCGATAGCACTGCCAGGCCAGGGATCTCTGGTGGTTGTCCATAGGTCCCGGCCCGAAAGTTGTCCTGAACAGGCGGGTCAGGTGTTCCTCGTCGACGCCCAGATTCTGCCCGAGATCGTCGTCGCACCTCCCCTCCACTAATCCTCTATAGAACGCTTTTGTGGAATCAAAGTTGCACAAGATTGGCCCCGGACGGCAGAGTTGCTTGAGAGCAACGCGACACTCGCGGTGCCATTCGCCGAGCCTAGGTCTCTGTTTAATCCACGATTGCAGTTCGGCTAAGGAGACGAGCTGCGGGAAAGCGCGCCGCACAAACGGCGACCACACCTGTTCACCGTCGTCTAGGAAGCGCCGGAGATGTCGCAGTCTCAGCGCATGTCTGCGCATCATCAACCACGGCATACCCAGCCCTCCATTTAGCGGCTGTTGACAGCAAATGGATCGCCTAACCATCGGAACGCTTCCCTTCCACAAGAAGCGGAAGAGTATGCGTTCCAGTTTGGTGATTGTAGGGTCGGGACAAGGCACGACAGTCAGACGGTATTCGATGACGGATGCAATGTACGCGTTCGCCACCTCCGCCCGACCTTTTAGGGATAGCTTCCTCTCGGCCCATTGCCGGGTGAGAGTGACCACCCTAGTCGTTATTTCGCCCCAGTTCTTCTCCATTTGGAGGTCCGGACCGAACCAGACTCCGAGCAATTTAACCGGCCCGTCTGTCCAGCGTCCCACAGTGGAGACGCTGTTAGACGGCATGGGCTTGCTTCTCCAGGTGCCGAGCCGCAAGCCCACTGACTTATCCCGGTTAATTTTTGCTCCCGTTACCGCTTCGTATTCTTTTAGTCTCTCGCCGACCAGCTCGATGTGCTTTTGGCTCGACACTATGACGGTGACGTCGTCCACGTATGCAGACACGCTCGTCCCACATCCCAGCTCTCGTGAGATGCCCCTCAGCGTCGCCAGCTTCCGCAGTAGAGGCTCAAGAGTCAATACATACAGAAGGGCCGAGAGGGGGCATACTTGACGAACCGAACGCATGATGCCGAAAGGTCTGGATAGATGACCGTTTACGCGAACTACCCAGCGGATGCCGCTGTATAAGGCAGCGATCCAACCGCGGAAGACGGGACCGAAACTAGCCGCTATGAGGACGGCTTCCAAGTAGTGATGGTCTACCCTATCGAAAGCTTTTGATTGATCCAAATTGATCAGCGCCCCACCCATGCCAGGTTCCTTAACTACCCTGTCCATGATGTAGCGGATCAGATGGAGGTTGTCATGGATACTCCTACCCGGTACGGCGCACGTCTGTGCCCTGTCGACTAGTTTCTCGATGACAAGCGCCAACCTCTCGGCTAACACTTTGGCCAAAATTTTCAAATCTGCGTTGAGCAGAGTGATGGGCCGAAAATTATCTATGATGTTCCCCTTGTTTGGGTCTTTCTTTAGTAGTGCCACTGTTCCTTGCTTTACAAAGACGGAGATGCTCCCGTTTTGCTGCCAGTTGCAGTAGACAGCTGCCAAGATACCTCCAAACAAGTCTGGCATATGACAATAAAGTTCGTAGGGCAGACCATCCAAGCCTGGCGACTTGTCTCCCTTACAGCTTGCCATCGCATCCCGTACGTCCGCGGCTGTGATGGGTCTTTCACAACACTCCGCCTCTTTTGCTGAGAGTCGTGGCAGGCCATGCAGGTAGGCACTAAAGTCTACTCTGCGTTCTGACCCACCAGTTGTCCCGAACAGTCGAGCAAAGTGCTGTTGAAAGGCCTCGCACATCCTTTCAGGCTCGAGTAATTCGCGCCCTTCTTCATCTGTCAGAGACCTAATGGTGGCTCTGTTGCCTCGTTGCGCCTCCGCTACTCGGGCCTCTCGGGCCGCTCCAACTCCCTCGTCCCTCAGAGCACGCATCCTAGCTCTGACAACGCATCCTTCGTGTTTGGTGTTGAAATGTTGGTCGAGGGCCAACCTCGCTGCCACTACGTTGGACGCGATGCCAGTACTAAGTGCCTCTTCTAATTTCTTAACTAGGTCTCCCTCTATTCTATTTCGGTCTAACGCTAGGGTCTTACTGTACCTAACCGATTCTGACTTGATTGCTTTTTTGAGGGCATACCACCATCTGTTGTTGATGATGGCACCCGTTAATGCTCTCTTAACTAAAGTGCTAATCCGGTCCCTGTAAGCCTATATATATATATATATATATATATATATATATATATATATATATATACGTATAAATATATAATTTAATAATTTCTTTCTAAAGTGGAAGTACAACAATAAACGAAAATTATACCTCTTTACTAGTTATTCTTACGAAATATATTTCGTTCTCTTTCTCTCTCTCTCTATTTCTGTCTCTCTCTATTTCTGTCTCTCTCTATTTCTGTCTCTCTCACTCTCTCTATCTCTCTCTCTCTCTCTCTCTCTCTCTCTCTCTCTCTCTCTCTCTCTCTCTCTCTCCCTTGTATACACACACACACACACATATATATATATGGATTTTGTATTTGGATTCCAAGTTTCTTTATGTGAATTCGTGTGTTGAAGCTTTTTTTATTGTCTGTGACGAGTCATTCTCTTTTAGTGCCTTATTATTTAACACACTCACCGGTTCGATTTCCACACATTTACTTATTTATTTTTTATTTATATATATATATATTATTCGTAAATGAGTGGAAATCGAACCGGGGAGTGTGTTAAATAATAAAGCGCAAAAAGAGAATGACTCTCCCCAGATACAATCTGTGTATATATATATATATATATATATATATAATCAAAATAAGCAACACGGATTTTAAAGATGATTGCAGTACGCACGTTTCATGCTACTCGATTTATTTAAGTAATGCGAGCATTACATTAAATGCAATCTTCAGCTGCACGAAAATGCAGAAAATTACAGTAGAATAGACATATTATAATTGTGGCAACATTTCAAATCCAAGTGGGAGGAAGAATACATAAAAATCCATCTTGACATAGCCAAGTCTATCAGGCTAGTAATTGGTTCTAGGCAAAAATTCTAACTGTCTCTGATTTTATTGTCTCTTATCTAGTAGTAATAGTATAAGGGACAATCACTTCTAAGGAATAAAATGTGCGTACTGCAATCATCTTTAAAATCCGTGTTGCTTATTTTGATTTTTTGATCACCTAGTTTTTGGAATGGTTTTTGTATAATACCATACCATACTATACTCTGGTGCCTAAACATAAGTACCATATTCAATTTTTGAATCTGAATCTAAACCCTTATATATATATATATATATATATATATATATATATAAATATATATATATATATATATATATATATATATATATATATATATATATATATATATATATATATATATATATATATGTATATATATATATATGTATATATATATATATGTATATATATATATATGTATATATATATATGTATATATATATATATGTATATATATATATATGTATATATATATATATGTATATATATATATATATATATATATATATATATATATATATATATATATATATATATATATATATATATATATATATATATATATATATATATATGTATGTATGTATGTATGTATTATCGGTGTAGCAAAAACACATGCAAGCACATATAACACATTTATGAACATTATTCTGAATTTTATCATGAAATTGAGCATCAATTACATAATGAAATATAATACCGTCCAATCTATAATATAAAGGCTTTAAACAATGTTTAGCTATGTCCATTCGTTTCCTATCTCCTTAAAAGAAACTCTGGTGCACGTACATATACACATACATTTATGAGTGAAACTCCAAATTAAATTTGACTTACAATGATATATAATATATTCCGTTTATGAGTACACATTTTAATATTTTATCGCGTTAATGTGATGAGGTTGCAGAATCGTAAGGACGCCAGGCAAATTGCTTATCAACATTTTGTCCGTCTTTATGTTCTGAGCTGAAATTTAGCCGTGGCCGACTTCCCCTTTTATTCTTTAAAGTAAGTACCAGCTGAATACTGGGGCTGATGTAATCGACTTACGACCTTCCTGAAGTTGCTGGCTTTGTGCCAAAATTTGGAACTAATCTTTGGTGGTGTGTACATATTTTATTTTATGATCATAGAGAACAACAATAAATTCGCCGATATAATTGTCACACCAGAAATAATGGAGAGAAATGGTTTAATACGCTGAAAAATATGTCCGAGTCTGGGTCAAAACATACACCGCAGACACATAGACACCCACACAAACAAAAGACTTACAAATATGCATGCATGTCCGCGCGTGCATGTGTATGTGTGTGCGTGTGCGTAGATATTTTAATATACTAAAAATATGCAAAATAGTGCACTCAAAAGGATTTCAATACAAAGGTAATGTCAAAATAATTTTCTAAATTATGAAACAGTGATTTACAATTATTGCAGGAAGGTACTTAGATTAATTAAAGCCAAATTCATTTGTTGGATAAGACTCATGTGATTGAATATTTTATTGTCGTATGTGGGAAGAGATAGACAGTGACTGAGTAGGTGTAAGATGAGAAATGAGAAAGTTTAAAATTTGAAAATTGTAATTTTCGTTTGTAAAGCAGATTGAAGTAACACCAAGTAAAGAGTAAACCGAAAAGGCAATATGATACATGGAAACCAGAAAACAGAAGCGTGAAGACACCAAACATAGATGTTTACTAATATAGACAGATATTACTGGATATAGAAGTATTGAATAAATATCATCCACAATTACAATTAAAATACATGATCATTAAGATTACTAAACATCAGTTCAAATGTGTTGTGTGTGTGTGTGTGTGTGTGTGTGTGTGTGTGTGTGTGTGTGTGTGTGTGTGTATGTGTGTGTGTGTTTATGTCTGTGTTTGTCCTCCCACCATCGCTTAACAACCGATGCTGGTGTGTTTAAGTCCCCGTAACTTAGCGGTTCGGCAAAATAGTCCGATAGAATAAGTACTAGGCTTACAAAGAATAAGTCCTGGGGTCCGATTTGCTCGACTAAAAAGGCGGTGCTCCAGCATGGCCACAGTCAAATAACTGAAACAAGTAAAAGAGTAAAAAGAGTAAAGAGAGTTAATTATACAGCCTAATTGGTTTAAACCTATTATACTATATAATCAACAGTAAAACAAAATTGCAGATATACCCCAATCTCCGTTTTCACTGTCATTATCTTGGATTTATACTCCGGATATTATTCATTATCCAGTGAAAGGAGCCCAGGATTTACCCATCAGATATATTATAGTGGGATTATTCACTCTAAGTAATCCTAGGTGCTCGTTACAGCACGATGCGGTTAGCCTGGACCAAGATTCCAACTGAGTGCTCGTAAGGTATCTACCTGGATAATCTATCCCGATATACTCATTATATTGTATAAATAGATAAATCGATGGCGAGGGAGAGAGAGAGAGAGAGAGAGAGAGAGAGAGAGAGAGAGAGAGAGAGAGAGAGAGAGAGAGAGAGAGGAGGAGGAGGACAGATGTATGTGTGTTTTTTCATGTAGATATATATACATAGATTACATTAATCTTGTTACCTTGTTATTCTGTTAATTCAAATTATGCTCTTACAGAAAAATTGGCTAATTTATGCAATTGGGAGAGAGAGAGTAGCGAAATCTTTCAATTCAGCATAGAAATAAACAAATTATGTGGGTGGAATAAAGAATATAAAAAATTATGAACGTTATAAAAGAGCTAGAAAAATAATATATTCGTCAGGTTTTTAAAAAATGGAAAGAACAAGACTGAACTTCGTGATAAAAATTTGCAATGCTAAAGTCGAGACAAAGAAGGAATAAAATTAAAATTACGAGTAAACACACACACGCACACACACTATACGCATGCACACTATTTGGCCTCAGACACCCACATACACACACACATTTGTGCACACACCACTTGAAAAAGCACACACCAACTGCTACACACAACACACACACACACACACGTCAGACTCACTCGTCCCCATTCACACATACACACTCACACACACCATTATCACATACACACACACGCTCGCGTATCTTAATTCGTTGGGATCACCATTATTATATCCTTCTCATTCAACCTTTTTTTTTTTTCATTATTTCTCCCTTTCATTCAACCTACTCTTTTCTGTTTGTTTATTTGGTTCTCTCTCCATTTTCCCCGTCTTATTCCTTTCTGCCGAAGAGCATAGGCTCGAAACGTAAAAGACTTCGTCTTCGTCTTTTGTATTTTTTTGTAAATTTGAACTATATATATCTATGTGTGTATGTGTGTATATATATATGAATTTTTATATATGCGTATACATATGAATATATTTTAGGAACAGAGGCAGAATATGTATGGGGAGGTAATATTTATTCAGACTTAAATGCTGATGTTCTATTAGAACAAGTTATATTGCAGCAGTTACCATGCGAAAAAAATATCATATTGGCTTTTTGGTGCAAAATACGTATTCTTTATTCTAATTTTATTCCTCAGTCTCAATTCATGGCTCACTACTTCATCCTAGGCGGATATCCACTCACCACTATCCACACTGTCCTTTCCAGGGCACGATCTGTGGACCATGCCTGTGGTCATTCTCCTCGCACACTCCCGCCGTTCTCCGTCTCCTGTTTCCCCTCAACTACCATCCCTCCACCCTGCCCTTCCAATGCACCATTCCCCGAGCCTTCCTGCGACTCCAGTTTGGCCCCTCCACTTCGCACATGTTCCCCAACCTACCCATTCCCTACTTCAAACGAACCCATAACTTGCGTGACCTCCTGGTCTACAGTTTCTTCCCTATCCCACTCCCTAGCCTGGCTCGTGCCCCTGCTCCGGCCCACGCTGTCGCATCTACCCCTACTTCTCCAACACCACCATCCTCACAGGCACCCATCGTCGTCTTTATTACATCACCGACTCCTTTACCTACACTTCTAGCAACGTCATTTACTGCATCTCATGATCTCTCTGTCCTTCCTTGTACATCGGTCAAACGGGACACCGCTTGGCTGAATGGTTCGCGGAGCAGCTCCGAGACATCAGACTCGGCAATGACACCCCGGTCTCGCACCATTTACGCTCTACCGGTCATTCGTCACAACATCTGTCAATATTCGGACTGTCTTTGCACAGGGGACATCCGGAGTCCAGCTTTCACTGTGAACAGGAATTATTCTTCTCTCTTCGCTCCTTTGTGTCATATGAGCTCAACTCACCTCCCCTTTTCATCTGACACCAACCTCACCTCCTCTCTTCATTTGATACCAACCACACACCACTCCACTTACACTAGCACTGACTACATGCTAGCACCTACACCACACCCCATCATCCACACACCGACACAAATCTCCGATAGCGTCGTCACATATACCACTATATGAACACCCACACACACTGTTTAACTCAGTACACACACCACACACCATCATGCACACACCCACACCTACACAAACATATAGTACCTGAACACAGACAATATATATACTCCCAAACCTACACAAGCACATAATACCTGAACACAGGTTATATATACATATACACGTACACCCCTTAACACATGCAACATACATAGACCAAGATAACTTTTGCCCACATATATACACCATACATATGCACACTGTTTGGTCACACACACACACACACACACACACACACACACACACACAAATATGTACACACAGCCTTTGAAAAAGCACACATCCACTGTTACGCACAACACACACACACGTTACACACGCACACACTCACACACGTCAGAGTCACTCGCCCCTATTCACACACACACACATTTACACACTCACACACACCATTCTCTCATACACATACACGCACTTTAACTTGGGATCATCAGCACTTTATTATCTCCCGTTCATTTAACCTCTTTTACTTAATTACTTTTATTATCTTCCTTTCTTTCAACCTATTTTTCTTCAATCATCGCCATGCTGAACCGCTGAAGTCTACAAGTTTTTTTCATTCTTTCTCTGTTTATTTTCTCTTATTCCTTTCTGTTGAAGAGTGTAGGCTCGAAACGTAAAAACCTTTTTTTTTATTTTCCCGCGTGTCAAACTAATACACTTGATTGTTGTTCATACGCCTGTCTTCGTCTTTTGATTTTCTATCAATTTCAACTATATAAATTAGTACGTGGTTTTACTTATTGCCAGACAATGTTCTGATAGCTGGTGTTAATGCATTTTTATAACGAGTATTCGGGGGAATAACCAAAATATATAATAAATATGTAGACTTGTGGTTACGGGAAAAAAACTTTGTGGATATGTTGTATATAAGGAAGATAAAGATTACATAAGTTATAGTATTTTACAGGAAAATGGTCAGTCAGTATCTAATATCATATACTACTTAATTATACAAAGAAGCATACTTAAAGGGTTAAAATATCTAAATGACTGTTTTGACGCGATCGGCAAATTTTTTATGAACTCTGGGGAAAGTTATAATCAATGTAGCAGCAGCGTTAACGTTCCCCCAAAATATAATCATAACAATAAGATATAATTAGCATATAAACAAGAATATTAACTTTTCACAAACTCTTACTTATATAAATATGATGACGCGGCAATATGCGTTTGCATGTATCATCAAATTAATTCACGAACGTTCAGGCAGGTTGCTTACAAAAGTGAATATGCAAATGCTGACATACATGATTCTAAAACGCTCACATCCAGCCAATATATCAACTAACAAAGACACACACACACACACACACACACACACACACACACACACACACACACACACACACACACATTGCCTCAATTACAAGTGCTCACTTAAAATTTTATATAAATATAAAGTACACATGCTATGAATACAATATAAAACTACAGACTCCGGCGGAAATGCAGTTACAGATTCAGTCGCTAGAATATAAACACACACATACGCACACCCACTCAAATACATTTTAAAGCAAGCATATCGATGCGTAGGTTAAACTTTAGCATCAGTATGAATCAACAATGCGTATGCAATGTAATGGAATTTAGACGTCATCTTTATGATATAAAGAAAATTACGTACGAAGCGGAGATAATTGAGTAGGAAGAAATCTAATTTTATTTCTCTTTTTAGCAGTTTCGACCTTATTTCATATTTTATTGCAAACGTTCACTTCAAAATACAATCTTGGCCGTTTGTCTTCCGAAATTCTAAGGAATTTATTGTTTTTCCAACTCCTTTAAATTGTCCATAATTTTCTGTGCTTTTTATTCCTTTCTACAATTTATGTATTTCTATAATGATTTCCACGATTCTGCTTTCTATCTTAGCCTGTTTATGTAAGGTTGCCAATTTGTCTGTATATATGAACCGTGCATGCATTCTGAGCTATTGGATAATTTTCTATGTTCATGTGTCGTTCTAATTGTACCTGTGGTTTGTAAGGATTTATGCACATATATGCTCTGTATTTCGAGGCACCATTAAGTCTGGTTCTATTTCTGAATATCTATGTTTTCCTTTACGTGCTTCCAACTATGTATTTTTGTCTCTCGGTTTCTTATCTCTGATTTTAGTTATTTCTTTGTTGTTGTTTGTTTTTCTTTTTTTCGTTTTTTTTCTTTTTGCTGCTTCAATCTTATTTTCAATCACAAAGCAATATTTCTGTTTGTTTCAATCGTACACTGTACTGATAACATCTGACCCTTTTAATAATCTGAGCATGTTTGCTTTACTTGTGTAAATTCATATTTTTCACTTCTCACATTCTAGCTTCAAACACCCAACACAGCTTTCTCTTCATCAAATTAGCAAACCTTTTAATCGATGTGTGTATGTGTGTGTAACTATCTGTGTGCGCATCTGTGTGCGTGTGTGTGTGAGTCTGTGAGTACGTGTGTGTCTGTGTGTGTATATCAGTTCCATATTTACATTCCCATAGTAATATAAACAGAAGAAATGAGCACAGCGTTGTACATGTGTATCTACATTCTGCAAGGATGTGTATACAGATATACTGAGGGGCGGAGACCGATATATGGGTGGTGTACAACTACATATGCATACCTAAATGCAGGTTAAGAATGTGTACATGTGTTCATGATCGCACATTTTAAAGTAAAGAATAAACAAATCGGAATGATAAAATATGTGAAATATATAAGAAATACAAATATAAATATCGCATATTACATACAGTTAAGGTTTGTAGTTTCAGGTGAATGTATTCTTCTATATTAGCATTATCATTTATGCATAAATTCAAGTATATGTGTGTTCCTATCTCTATATGAAACTTCTCGTGTGCGTAAATCAGACAACGAGTTCCTGTATGCATATTATATTTTTCTGCATAAATGTGAAATACTCTAACGTAAGACTGTTGATTTTCTTGATGGTAACCATCTATAAGTTTCAGGTTTTAGCGTTTGACATATATCGTTTGCAAGATGCTATAAAAGCCATCGTATTAAAACCAAATGAAATGCAACAAATCAAATTATTATTGGCATATCAATAGTAATTTTAGTTGGAATTTCCACAAAATATTCTGTAAATATTTTAGTGGTACACAAATTGCATATATCGATGACGAAAGGAAGTTAGTTGTCAAGATGCAGTCAATATTCAATGAATGCCTTTCATGAAATTCTATATATAAAAAAAAAACAGAATGCATAGGAAACTATAGATTTGGTCTGTAGGTCTGGAAGATGTACTTTCCTTGGAAAAAAACATTTGGTGACCGCCTCTAATTTGGAATTGAATAAATTCTGTGAGTGCACACAGAACTCTAACACTTTGAACTCAACACCAAACTATATTTAAAGAAAACTTCAACAAAAAATCTCCAGTCATGTTCTTTATCACCAGACACAAGACTGTCTTTACTTCAAATTTTTCAAATTTTTATAAATTTATAAATTTTTACTGATATTTGATAAGATATTAGTTTGTCAGTAGACAAAGAGGAAATTTGAAACCATTTATGTACAGGGATGTGATTTAAATTACTAACCAGTAAGATTTGTAATTGTTGTTACGTCTCTATTTTGGTCTCAGATATATTTAGAGAGAGTAACTGTACCTCTTCTGCTTTTGTGTTTGACTAAATAAGATCTAATTTATCACAGCTTGAAAATATTCAGAGTAAAAGTGAACTATCAAACATTTTGCAGCATTGCTGCTACCAACAGACCTTTGCGTTATACACTATGTTTCATGCAGACATTGCCAGTGTTGGAGACAGGGGCAAATGGGGGAAAGAGTTGTATTTTGAAAATTAATGTTGTTATAATTGCTTTCCTGTTAATTATAAATCAAGAAAAAGTGAATTTCCGATAGTAGTTATAGTTATTTTAGCGTTATTTATGCTGAAAATTCTGTGACTTGTTAGAAGGCATATTCATATTAGATTTAGGAATCATCGGCAATAAGTGTGCTTAACTTTCAACAAAATAGATGATTATACACTATGATCTTCCTTCTTTTACCTCGTACAAATGGCGACGCTGTTGCGTCCAGTTTTGCTGTGTATTTTCTCTATGAATCAGCTTCTATGTAAGGCATAATATTAATGTTCATCAGTACAGTTAAGGCGACGAACTTGGCAGAATCGTTAACACACCGGCCAAAACGCTTACTGGTATTTCGTCTGTCTTTATGTTCTGAGATCAAATTCCGCCGAGGCTGTGTTTTCCTTTCACCCCTTCGGGGTCGATTAAATAAGTATCAGTGGAGTATTGGAGTCGATGTAATCGACTTAGTCCCTGGCATTGTGCTAACATTTGAAACTAATATGCATCAGTACAGTTAAATGTTGCCTCATTAATAGATATGATTGAAACATGTGAAAACATGGCGATTCTTTGTACTAGATGGGATGGTTAGAGCAATTTTTGGGATATAATGTAAAATTTAATTTGACGAAATTAATTATACTACTGTTTGTAATCTTTGAATGATTCTATCATTCCCTTTCTACGTCTATCTAATAAGTGACCCTTTTATTACGTAATAAATTTTATCCATCAGCTCATTAAATTGCATATTTCAACTCCATCAAAGAAAGTCATAAGATCATCAAATATCTCTGTATTTGACCAAGAATCTGTCGTAATTAACTGCCACATCAAATAAAAGGGAATAAATGTAATTTTCACTGCAGTTTACTGATAATCACTATTTGGAACTTTATATTTTCTTGTATTTTGCTGGAATCTTCATAAGACCAGTGGATATCCCTTAGCCGTTTAAGATGACCCATTCAGTTTTAAACAGGCTTCATCGATCCAATATATGCAAACTGGGGCCAACATGTATTATAAAAATCTGCAAATTGTACAGGTCGGTCAATATCTCCTGTCATGTATCTTATGTTACAACTTCTATAGTAGGACGGGCACTTTCGCTTTGAAGTAGTTGATATATACTGACCAATAATAGCACAACCTTTGCGTAAGTTGTTGCTGTTTTGCATTATATATAGCTGAGTGCATCGGAAATAAACTCTGTAATCAAAATTTATCAAGCATAGCTTTGATATTTTTTGCACTTAAAAATATTAAATTAACTCTCAGATGTCGATGTTGTGTTTCTACATCATTTGAGATTCATTAATAATGGTATTATTTAACAGCTGCAGTTCTTTGTACTTCGTTACATTAAAATGTTGCGTTAAATAATCCGGAAAAAAATATAAACATTAATCATTTCTAACGATGTTAACTATAACTGGGCGTAGTTAAAATTATTAATTAATTGAGATAGATTGATTAGCAACCTTTTAGCAATATCGGGCGAATTTTGTTGAACATCCATATTCGTGTTGGCGGGGTGGAAGTGTGAGATCGTTGCCCAAGTCTGCCCTACAAAGTTCATTTTGTTACGTCATCTACATACTAACATAAATCTAGTTAGGTAAATTTTGTCGGAAGTGTATCAAAGATAGATTATTGTTATATTAAATACTTCAGATCCCTCAGACCATCCCTGTTTTTGACCTAGAGAGAATAAAGATCGCATAAACTTCTGAATTTCAAATCATTAAAGCTATAAAATCTACTGCCGAAAGCTAAATCTTTTAGTAACACGTTTCTTTATTAAAAGGTAGAAATCCACAACTCGAACTTATGTACTTATGTACTATTATTCCACAGGGCAAGATATAGTAACTCGCATGATACTAGTGTTGATTGAGTTGAATACATCTTTTAATAATTTTACCCACATCGCTTTTAGTCAGTTTAAATAAGGCAGCATTTAAATGCAGTTAAAATGTTGGCTTAGTGGTGATTCAATATAATATAACAAACTATTGACACATAAAGGCATGTATTCGATGTTTGAGCAGTCAATCTTATAGTAGTTCTTATTTCCAAAGGTAAATGTCAAAATAGTATGCCATATATTCTACTGTCATCTACTTCGAAAATAAGGCTTAGGTCTTTTACTTATTAATCATTGGACTGGATGTGTTTAGGGCGGTTTGGTTTCTTTTCATGCTTTTGCGATGTTACTGAAAACAAATCTAGTGTATGCAACTTCGTCAATCTCGTAAATTTGTTTGTTTCAAGAGATAGAACATGAATGATTTTTTTAAAGAGTTAGGATAATATTTCAGCTCATTACTTGACAGAGGGAATATTCTTTTTCAAACAATTTAATCATAATCATTAGTTAACTTTCAAATGCTTGTAGCACCTTGCTTTGAGTTGGAGACTTTCTAGTTCTGAATTTCTCTATATTGTTTTCAGGCAAATCATGGATTTCCATCTCGAAGAAGTGTTCGTTACACTGAATGCGTTGAATTAAATACCCCGTTTTCTAGAAAAAGCTTTATTCTTGTAATACTCCGTTTTCTAGAAAAGTTATTCTTGTAAGGAAGCAGAGTAGAGATTTACTATATATATATGTGTGTGTGAGAGAGAGAGAGAGAGAGAGAGAGAGAGTGTCCTTTTTTCTTTTACTTACTTCAGTCATTAGACTACGGCCATGCTGGGGCATCGCCTTGAAGAAATTTTTGACAAATGAATCGACACCAGTACATAAATTTTTGCTAAGCCTGGTACTTATTCTCTCGGTCTTCAACCGAACCGTTAAGTTACAGAGACGTAAACAATGCACGCAATGCCATGCATATCACTCTCATATTAACATACATACATGACATGTACAATATTGCGTGATTGTGGCAAAAACAATTTCATCATTGCATGTGTACATGCATGCTTCAAAACATGCATGACAACCTAGTTGTTATCTAAATTCCATTGAAAATCTCGTGTTTTGTAGTTGAGCACCATATCTTCGTGAATTCTTAAGAGATTTTGAAAATAAAGCCAGAATTACATATATACGTACAAGCAGTCTTGCATGTTTACACAAGTTCCTGCGTAGAAGAGTGAATAAGGATTAGGCAGAAAAATAGAAAAAGTTGCAGGCACACATGGCAGGCAGTTTCCGTCTACCAGATCCACGCACAAGGCTAAGGTCTGCACGAGGCTATAGTAAACGACATATTTATGAATCTATATTTATGATGGATTCATAGTGCCATGCAATGGGACTGAAACGGAAGCATATGGTTATGAAGCAAGCTCCTTACTACACAGCCACAGAATTGTCACTGCCCGAGTGTGCCTGTGCACATAGATGCATTCCGATATTACAACTTCATTCTAATTTTTCTCTTTTCTTTTCCCTCTTTTAATTCTTCGTTTAAACGTTGTACAACGTGGGTATTAGTGTATATGTTTGCGTACTTGTGTGTATTTGTGTCTTTATCAATGTATGTCCACATGTGTGTGCGTTCTCATTATTTATATGTACATATATGAACGCATCTACAAGTTTTGTGCATACGTGGCTGTGAGACTGGATTTGCATATATGATGGTGTCGTAAGGGCGTTGTTGTGACATACAGAGTATCTCGCTACTTCTCTCTCTCCCTTTCTCTCTCTCCCTCTCTCTCTCTCTCTCTCTCTCTCTCTCTCTCTCTCTCTCTCTCTCTCTCTCTCTCTCTCTCTCTCTCTCTCCGGTCGATTTTTCCGACAGAGAAAAAGAAAAGTTGAAATAAAGAAACTCATAAGTCGACCTAGAAGGGATGAACTTCAAACTTGAGGTTCGATGGATTTGAACTCAGATTGCAGAGAGCCGGATCAAATACAGCAAGATATTCTATCCACCACTTCTCTTATGAAATACGAAGTTTAAGTCTCCTTTATATTATCTCATCGACTTTTAGTATCAGGTACACATCTCTTTTGTTTACACACGCTTGTATACAGATTTACATCGTAGCCTATTTTAACACAATGATCACAGTCTTTGGTACCTGCGTCAAAATCTACTTTGATGCAAGCATTTGGCCCATGCATATGGTTTGAGCATGAAATATTCTTCCTATTTCCCGATCTCATTGACTTTCCTCATTTGAGCCAATATCCGTCTATGTCTCTCTATCTAATAATCAATCTATCTATTAATGGGTTCATTTACCTTATATATACACTCACACACACACACACACACACACACACACATATATATATATATATATATATATATATATATATATATATATATATAAAAA
>NC_142928.1:146363223-146368223 GCF_046866305.1 Octopus bimaculoides
TACATATATTTATATATATTTATATTTTTAATACAATAATTATTTTACACACGTATATATCTTTCTGATGAATTTTCTAATATTGATTTCCTGATATTAATAATAATATATTATAAGATATATATATATGACTTACTAATAGTTTCATACATTGGAGATGTCCTAGCAGTTTTTAATAACACGCCTAATCTCTCCAAATTACCAACAGGCTCTGAGCATATACAAAGATGTATAGGTCTTGTGATCAGAAGCTGGTACTGCTTGTAGTCATTAACACCTGCCGAGACATCATCTCCAATGTTTGAAATTATTAGTATCTCATAACTACAAATTGTGTACATTAAACAATATTTATCTATCGCCGGATGGAATATTTTATATGTTCATCTTACCTAAACTGAAAAGTAAACGCTTTATATAAATATACATAGCCTCGCGCATGCTCAAACACACACATACGCACACACGCACAGACACATTCACACATACTCACTCACACTCACGCACACAGACATATATACATATATGTATATATCTAAAGCTAAGCCCTTAATCACAAGCGAGAATAACCAAGTAACTTGTATTTAGCTTTTACATTTTAGTTTTATCTGCCCGTGTAGTTGCGAGCTGAAACACACACACACACACACACACACACACACACACACACACACACACACACACACACACACACACATACAAACACACACACACACACACATGCGTGCGCGCACAAACAAACAGACACACAAGCACACACAAGCACACACACTCTCGGCTTCCCAACTGGTGACTGAACGTGATATAGAGGATTTAATAGCTAAATGGGGTGAATGTTACACCACCTCATATGTAGATGACTAGATTCAAGCAACACGATACGAAGCGCCTTGCTGAAGTACAAAACGCAAGGCTCGGTGCGGGAGGCTAGCACATTAACTCACCAGCATGACCCAAACATCCTAACGACTTAGATATACTACTGAGATTGACTAAGATTGGGCTAGTTTCTCTCTTCTCTTAAAAAAATGACTACATCAGGGAAACTCCGGAACAGCATATTACCGACCTAAGAAAACTCTTCCTTCTAGCATAACGTTCTAAGACTGCCTATCGTTCATTAAGACAGACAGGGATATATGTGAGTGTGTCTGTGTGTGTAAGTAAGTATGTATAATTGTATGTATGTGTATGTAGTTGTAGATTTATATATATATTCATATATGAACATTTAATTATATGAGAGAGTGCTGACAAGTTCCTGGCTTCGGAAAATAGAAAATGAGGAAGATCTGTTATGATTTTATTCACTATATTTCCCTCTCAAATTCATACAATTATTGCAGCTGTACTCGGAATGTTTGGCCTCCAACCGGGCTTTTTGCGATACCATCAAAGCGAGGAAGTTTTCAGACCCGCCCTCGTATCTATTTATATATTAATATAAATTATATATAATTATAAATCATAAATATTTATATAAATTATCTATCTATCTATCTATCTATCTATCTATCTATCTATCTATCTATCTATCTATCGATATCTATGTATCTATATCTATGTGTGTGTGTGTGTACGTATACAAAAAATGGAATATACGCATATAAATGTAAACAAATATATATATAAACACAACATTTAAAAAACACACACACGAACACTCTCACACACTTTTGCCTATAACCACGGGCAAATTGCACATATTAAAAAAGGTCAGAAGACGTAGCAATATACAAACTTACAAGCTGGAAATATTTTCGCTTGAGTCATTTTCGTTTTGCGTCGTTCGAAAAAATAATGTTGCCTCCATATTTCTGAGAAAATTCATATTGTCCGTCATCCTTACACGTATGCATACAATACATATTAAAGGCCTCTTCAAATTTTCTTGAGGGTCACCCTAATACCCGCACTTTTTGTGTTTTATGGGTTTTTTTTTTTAGCTCGTCATTGTCTTTTTAGTTTCGTACCATTTATATACATTTACGTATGTTTGTTTGTGTGTGCGTGCAGGTGTCCATGTGTGTGTGTATGTGTGCATGTGTGTGTGTGTGTGTGCGTGCATGTGTGTGTATGCATGTGTGTGCATGTGTATATATATATATGTATGGATGTATGTATGTGTGTATGTATGTATGTCTTATGTATGTATGAGTGGAGGCGCAATGGCCCAGTGGTTAGGGCAGCGGACTCGCGGTCATAGGATCGCAGTTTCGATTCCCAGACCGGCCGTTGTGAGTGTTTCTTGAGCGAAAACACCTAAAGCTCCACGAGGCTCCGGCAGGGGATGGTGGCGAACCCTGCTGTACTCTTCCACCACAACTTTCTCTCACTCTTATTTCCTGTTTCTGTTGTGCCTGTAATTCAAAGGGTCAGCCTTGCCACACTGTGTCACGCTGAATATCCCCGAAAAATACGTTAAGGGTACACGTGTCTGTGGAGTGCTCAGCCACTTGCACGTTAATTTCAGGAGCAGGCTGTTCTGTTGACCGGATCAACTGGAACCCTCGACGTCGTAAGCGACGGAGTGCCAACAACAACAACTTATGTATGTATGTATTCTTTTATTCATTTACTTATTTCAGTCATTTGACTGCTGCCACGCTGGAGCACCACCTTTAGTTGAACAATCGATCCCAAGACTTATTCTTTGTAAGCGTAGTACGTATTCTATCGGCCTTTTTGCCGAACTGCTAAGTTACGGGGGACGTAAAAACACTAATAACGTTGTCAAGCGATGGTGGGGCAACAAACACAGACACACAAACATATATATATATAGGCGCAGGGGTGGCTCTGTGGTAAGTAGCTTGCTTATCAACCACCTGGTCGTGGGTTCAGTCCCACTGCGCGGCACCTTGGGCAGGTGTTTTCCATTGTGCCCTCGGGCCGACCAAAGTCTTGTGAGTTGATTTGGTAGATGGAAACTGAAAGAAGCCCGTCGTAATATATATATGATATATACGACGGGCTTCTTTCAGTTTCCGTCTCCATGAATTACATCTATTTCCATTGATTGAGCCTCTTCATCTTGATAGGTGCGGAGGTGCCTGATGAGGCAGTTCAGGCCATGAACGGTATAGAATAGCCAGGGGCATTTATCACAGGGTAGAGTTGGCGAGGTCGCGGAAGTGCGTGTCTCTCTTTGCGTTTTCGATGTCTAAAATCTGCCACTTGACGTCTATTATTTTCCACCATTTGTGTTCCCCTGACGTTGATATGCCGCCACTTTTAGCGGTCCTTGGCGATTGTGTCTCAGGTATTTGGGTCAATGGAGCAGCGGAAGAGAGTGGCCTTGAGTTGGTCTCGGAAATGGAACGTGGGAGCTCTGCACGGTCTGCTGCCTGAGACCAACTATGCAAAGAGGATTTGATGGATGGGTGCGATTGAAGCATATGTATGATGTGTCTCGACCAGCGGAGATTTCGTCTGTCATGGTAGCTTCAGTGCTAGATAGTCCTGCCTGGTACAGAATCTCTTCACTGGTAATATATGATTGCGCAACGTTTGTAGTTTTGGAAACTTTCGAGTTTCTTAAATTCACGTCGATACAACACCCACGCCTCACATACATAGAGGAGTGTGGAAAGGATGACAGCTCGGATTACCATGATTTCCCTTTTGATACTGAGGTCGTTGTTATATATATATATATATGTGTATGTATGTATGTATGTATGTATCTATGTCAGTATGTATGCATTGTGTGTACAATTTTATGACTACGCCTTTATATGTCTTATATGTAATCTTCTAAACCAGTGTCTGCACAGAGAAAATATATTACCCCACGTCCACAACTGAATTTAAATATCAAATAATATCACGTATCTATAAACAAATGACTAAAACGAAAATATTTCCAGCTTCTAAGTTTGTATATCGCTACGTCTTGTGACCTCGCGTATGTTAATATGAACAATTTGCCCGTGTTTTTGCACAAGAGTATATGAGAGTATTCTTGTGTGTGTTTTTTTTAATTGTGTTTATATATATCTTTGTTTACATTTATACGTGTATATTCCATTTTTTTGTTTTTTTTTAATATTTAGTTTTGGTGGTTTTAAAATGGATGCTTTTCCGAAACAGCTGGGTCAGGATGTATACACACATACTTCCTGCTTACGTTGAATTAAAGAGGATACGTACAAACACTCAAAGACTCACGTGGTTAAATATATACACACCTGCAAATGATAAGTCTATGTAACAAAAGTATGTGTATATTTCAATAAATTTTACGTTGGGTATACATACATGTGTGTATATGTATGCGCACGCGTAAATATATATATATATATATATATATATATATGTGTGTGTGTGTGTGTGTGTGTGTGTGTGTGTGTGTGTGTACACGAGTGAGTGAACAAACGGAAAAAAAGATCACTCAGCACATTAAATAGGAGTTTCGTGTATCATGCAACTTAAATTTGCAGCATCTAACAGAGGCTCAACCTGAAAGAAACGGGCTTCTGTTAGTGGCTTGCGAAACCTTAAGTCGCAAAAACCGAACCAAACTGTTTTAAATAATACATGAATTTTCTACATGTGTGTCTACTACATGTGTCTATCTTATCTTTTACTCGTGCCAATCATCAGCCTGTGGTCGTGCTTGTCATGCTTGAGCCCCACCATAGGGTTTTCATCTAACAAAACATACCTCATATTTGTTCACTTTTATTTCCGCCGGTGTCAACTTTACTTTTCAGGTTTAATGAAATAAGTATCAGTTGAGCACTGGGGTCGATATAAACGACTTACTCTCTGCTCCGTTATTGCTGGTCTTGCGCCATGGTTTGAAATCAATATCTACTGTCAACTCTGGCGCATATTCTATCGTTTGTTTTGCCAAAACATTCTTGTCATGCGGTGTAAGATGGCCAATACAGGCACAAAGCGACACATAGACACGAGTGCACGCGCACACACACACTCACACACACAGATGTACACACACTGAATTCACTGCAAAAACACTGATTTTCCCCTGTAGT
>NC_142928.1:146373223-146385723 GCF_046866305.1 Octopus bimaculoides
TACACAAATTTTGGGTAAAACCTCCACTTTTACCCGCTCCCATTGATTGCACCTAGTATAGCACTAGTGTAGCAATAATTGGGTACCCTCCCAGCAGTATACTGGATAGATACTATCCCTTAGTGGGTTGTACCCCCAACCCCTAACTCTCTCACGTTATATATATATATATATATATATATATATATATATATATATATATATATATATATATATAAGTATATATGTTTAAAAAGTATTTAAAAAATATGAATAATAAATGAGCGGAAATCGAAACGGCATTCAGACAATGTGACTCTCCCAGGCACATACATGCATACATACATGCATACATACATGTATACATGCATGCATACATACATACATACGTACATATATATATATATATATATATATATATATATATATATATATATATATATATATATATATATATATATATATATATATATATATATATATATATATATAATCGCTTAGTGCAGTCGGAACTTTTAATTGTACGACAAAACCAATATTTATAACGTCATATGTTTTTCTGTTAGTGTTATTATATTTGCGGGGTTTCAAATAGTACGTGTATGAGATATAACAAAATATGAGAGAATGATATGTTTTAATTTCATAATTTAATTACACCATTTCATTAATACAGTGCGATTATCAGGCTTAGAATGTCAAATAGATAATCAAGATTTATTATCAAGCCAGAGACCTATAACTTTTCTGCTTAACATTGCAAGATTGTTGCAGTGGTGAACGAATCAATCATTGTGACATTGACGAGTAAACAACTCGATGTTTGATTCTGTCAAGATTTCTACGATGCAATAATGTTACGCATAAAAGTTACTCGTTTCTGACGATTTTCCAATGTCTTCATTATGTAATTTACCTTATGTAAATAATAATAATTCCCTTGAGTCAATGAAACGACGAAACGTATATAACATAGTATAAGTAAACGTCTTATAAGTAACATCTCGTGTTTTATTTCGCTATACATGTAGGTATGGGTGTGGCTGTATGGTAAGAAGTTACATTTCTAACCACATCATTTCAGGTTCAATCCCACTACGTGGCGCCTTTGCCGAGTGTTTTCTAATATAGCCTCAGGCCGACCAAAGCCTTGTGAGTAGTTTTGGTAAATGGAAACTGAAAGAATCCCTTCGTATATACATGTATATATATTTGCGTGTGTGTGACTTTGTATCTGTGCTTGTTCCCCATTACCGCCGCTTTACAACCGGTGTTGGTGTGTTTAAGTCCTGTAACTTAGTGGTTTGGCAAAAGACGCCGATGAAATAAGTTCTAGGCTTACAAAGAATAAGTCCTGGGGTTGATTTCTTTGACTAGATCTCATAGCTGCAGTCATATGGCTGAAACAAGTAAAAGAATAAAAAAATGTATGTGTGTATACATATATATAGAGAGAGACAGAGATACTTGAAAGCAGTTTAGAGATCTATACAAATCAAATTTTTATATATAAAAGATGGAGGTTAAAATAGCACAGATATAAGTCTAAGACATTTCAATTTGAGAGGGAATTTAATAAAAATGATTTTAAAAATTTTAGAAAGAAAATACTTTTTCTCGATATCAGTAAAAATTTATAATAATTGATATCTAATAAGATGAGATACATCGAAACAGGTAATATTTTTTTAATGTAAATTTTTAAATAATTTTCTATTAAATTCTTTCTTATATTGAAATGTATTAGACTTCTGTATTATTTCCACCTCCATTTTTTTATATATATGCATATATGTATATATGTGTGTGCGTGTGTGTGTATATATATATTCTGTGTTCACTTGCTTCAGCTTTATTTCATATTAAATGTATTTCGTCCAGAGTTCTTTCGTCACACTTCTCTGACCTCATCAGTGGCCCTTTGCTTTTTTCTTTCTTTTCTTTTTTTGTCTCTCCTTCCTAACGATCTGTCATTTTGTACTCCAAAATGGCTGTCATACACACGGAACACACATACATACACACACGCACCGCCATAGCTATCTCGTTTAGCCAGTTTTATTTGGTCCTGATTGTTGTTCAGTCGGGGTACAGTCGGTCAAATAAAGCTGGTTACACGAAACCTTTCCATATCAATTTCTCATTCTGTAATACATACACTAACATACACACCCCCGTTTAACACAGACACACATAACACATATATGTATAGACATACATACGTGCGTGTGATTATATAAACGTACATACGTCTGTGGATGAGTGCATGTGTGTATATTATCGATTGGCAAAACAGAGAACACAAATGTAGAGGCGGTATTTGGAAGATGCTTATAGTCTATATTTCGACAATGGAAGGACGAAATCTAAAGTCTACCTTAGTGCTATTTCAAATAAGCATGTAAAAAATATGTATCTAAATTATGCATATGCCTTAAGTCCCCTATTTTCTGCCAATCCTCCACCCTTTTGTGTGTATTATTGAAAATACATTTGTTGGTAACTGTATTTTATTCTAAAGAAAAAAAGATTTGAAGTTTTCATTTTTAGCCACTTATTTTGTTTAGAGGAAGGCCGTAGCTTTCGCAGTCCCTTCGTATTACCGTGACTGAGGTTCTTCTGAAAATTGCTGCAAATTGGGTAGAGAGGGAATTTCAGTCGACTGACGTTCTGTGAAAGAATGAACTGGTTCGGTTCAGTGAACAAGACAAGAGTGAAGAGAAGAAGCGAGTCACGTGAATTAGGTGAGAAAACAGCCATTAAGGAGGTACAAGTCCACTATTGTAGAGGTAGAAAAGACAGAGCTAGGAGACATCGATTTGTTTCTATTGAATAATTCAATGTTATTCTGTCAGTGGAAGTTTTCTGGATGCGACCCAGATTGTCCGTAATGTGGCATGGCATGGCAGAAAGGGAAGAGCGAGCACTAATACTGAAAAAGTATTCTAATGCGATCTCATTTGAACTTAAGATAGGCCAATTAACTGTTAGGCGTTGAAGTGTCTCTTGGCCTTCAGAGGAAGTTTAGTGATTTAATTATTGTTCTGTTGCGGATCTGAGATTCCTAGGAAACATCATACATGAATTCGGGGCCTACAAACTGTAGCAGCTCTGAAGGTTTTAATTGCATGTTACTCATGAGTAGAGGTGATGAATGAAATAATTCGAGTGATCTAAGTTATTGGCGTTTCTCTAACGGAGTACAAATAAGAATATTCGATCGTGTGTGTCTCATCTATTAACACCACCTTACACTACCTAACTGTTGCTGTTAGCTCTCTTCTAACAACCAGGAGAGATTTCGCTCTAGAAATCTGGCATTAATGTGATGATAAAACTCACTTATATGCATCTTAAATTTTATGCTATATTGTTTATTAATAATGCATGATACGGTACGTGTGTACGTGTGTGTGTATATGTATGTACATGTGTCTGTGTGTGTACGTGTGTTTTTTTATAATGGATACAAGCATTCAAAGGATTGAATAATTTGCTTCGCAATCAGGTGATTCGTGGTTTGATGTAATTGCGTAGCACCTTGAGCAAGTGTTTCCTATCAGAATTTCTAGTTATCCCGCTCTTTGTTAGCACATTAAAAATAGTCATTTTAATCACTTTATCATGTATGAGATGTCAAAACCTTTTCAAGTAACATTTGTATATCGTTCCTTTTGCAATGTTTATATTTAAAATCCCTTGACTTCGACTCTAAAACTTTTATTTGGAAAATGCATAGAGAAACATCGCTTGAGAGAATCAACAACAATTTCCTGAAGCTCTGCAATGATTGCAGTAAGCCGAATGAAAGCGGTCATAAAACCTCATTATCAAGACTCTAGCCTGCAGTAAAACTAGGAAAAATATCACTCCCATTAAGATAAAGCCAGGAAGGAACGCGAACAGTTCAACGCAAGAACATATCTCCTTTTTTTTTCCTATTTATTTGTTATACGTTAATGATAGAAAAACGTCAAGAATAATAAGAAAGATTGATATCCTGGTAGAACAAAAATAGTTAACACTTAAAGGGGAGAATAGTCGTATATCTCAATTTTAAAAGATTATGGTCACCGAAAGAAAACATTTACCGCACACATACATACATGCATACATACATACATACACCTACACACACACATATATATATACATGCATACATACACACACACACGTATATATACATATATATATATATATATATACATACATACATATATATATATATATATATATATATATATATATATATATATATATATATATATGCGTATACAGGGTGCGTAAGATATTTGAGGACAGATTTATATTTACATCTCTTATTATTAACAGATATATAGTAACAGATAATAACTCTATTTATCAAAAATGCTATGAGGATAAAAAATAACCCTTGTTTTCTATAATGTTATTCAATAAAGCCACCTACATCTTCAACAAGTTCTTCTATATGAGACCTAATTCATCTACATGCTCGAATCAAGTCCAGATTCATTTTGGATATTACTCTAACAAATAGTAGCTTTCAAAGTATCTTTGGTGTTATGAGCGTGTTCTTTGACCTCTCTCTCAACAACGCATGTAAATAGTCCAATGGACTGAGATCTGGCGAATTAGGAGGCCAAATGTTAGAGAATATGTGATTATGAACATTTTCGGCCATCCATTCCTGTGCTACTGGAGCCATGTGTGATAGTACAGAATCTTACTGAAAGACATATGGCCTTCCATTGCATACACTGACTATCCACAATTATTTCGAGGACCTCAATATAGGCGGCAGAGTTAACTCTAAGGTCTTATGGAAAGAAGTAGAGAGGCATCATAGGTCCTTCATTGCGGACAACCCCTAAAACCATAACAGATGCAAGAAATTTCGCATACATAACAGTTGAACCTTCTGCGCGTAATTATCTGTCATTTCTTCTGTTAACTTTTTGATCTTGGTCGAAGTTTTACTCGTTTGAGAAAAAACAAATCAAATCTTCTTCTGATGGATTTTTGAGTTTCTTTAAGAGCCTTTTATATCTGATGTAGTGATTTTCTTTTGCCTTTTCTGACAAATTGGCCTTTCATCATCATATAAGACTTATACCTGATCTCTTTGTGGACAACATTTCTGACTGTTCCTTCTGACACATGGAGATCTTTTGCAATTGTCCTCGTGGACTTTCTGGGATTGTAATCAATATGTCTGTTGAAGATCCTGGATAAATTCAGATGTTCTAATGATTTCAGAGCGTGTAGAATGCTTTTTATGCTTTGATACTGGTGATATGCTTCCATCTTCAAGCTCTAGCTCCTTACAAACTTTGTAGACGAAATGTCTGCCAACTTTTAAAAATCAAGATATTTCTAAATTGCTATGCTCAGCCATTATAACCACAATAACAGTATGCCTTTTCATTTCTTGAGTAAGCTGAGGGTCTGCCATTATTATTTTCTAAAACAAAGATTAAACAGAGTTAGTAAAATATGCAGCAATGACCGAAAAAAGGCCTATCCTCAAACACCTTACGCAGACTGCATATATATATATATATATATATATATATATATATATATATATATATATATTATATTATATTATATGTATTTATTTTCTCTAAGTTAACAATTAACTCGGACAAAATAAATTGGTTACTAGATACCAAAGTAGCAAAGATCACAAAATGACTGTAGTGTATATATATATACTTCGTTCACTTCGGTGGGTGTTATTGTAACAACTTTTTAGGCCCCTATACCGTTCGGCCTTCTCAGATTCCTATCTGATTGTCTTGTTTTATAATGTTCTCGGAATGTGGAACTGAAATCATTATTTAATTTGCGGTTTAAATTCTCCCATTCCATTTGCCACACCCGTGTTGTTCTCTTGTTAGTTATTCTACCACGTGCGTTGTCGCTTACTCAATCCGCTTGAATCACTGTATATGCATACATTATTTGCGTACATATATGTAAACATGCTTATGAATATGCCAAATAGAGACGGAAGAGGAGAGAGAGAGGGATGATGGAGAGGCTACCATACTAATAGTATGAGAAGCGGTAAACTTACACATACACCCATACATACACACACATAAACACACACACAGACACGCACGAACCCGCGCATGCACACACACACACACACACACACACACACACACACAATATGCCTACTACTTCAGATTAAACAGTAAGAACAATCGACTTTATTTGAACCATGCATATTTGGTGGGCCAATACATGATACCCGAAGCATATTAAACCAGACATATTTTGCTAACAAGCAAGCATGCTGACAATTGTATTACATTATATTGCAGTGACGCAACATTTGTTTGCCTTCTAATTCATGTAATAGTTTTGAGAGCACCTCGAACGAATCATTCCTAACGTTCCTTTCCTTAAATTTTATATCCCATTGTGCAGACCAACATATTATGTTGCAAACATGCCTTTTCCAACAGCGCTAATTTTTGTATATTTATGTGTAAATATGATAGTTTTCACTCCAAATACCTACACTATACAATATCAACGTTTTATTGCTTGATCAGAGGAAGGAATTTGTCTTCTCGACATTTGCAGGTCTCCAGGTTCGCTGGAGCGAGAAAAGCAGAAATAAAGTATCACTCATAAATTGCTTCAGTAACAAATACCGCATGATGATATCGAATTACCATTAAAGCGGAGAACTTATCCTAAGAACTTGCAACCATTAACTTTGCTAAAATCACATAACAACCAGGAGCTAGTGCTAGTGGTGGACTTGGTATTAAGCCTGGAGACGAATAAAGATACAAAAATAGTATCATTGATATCCAGTGAGGAAACCTAAATGTTTCTATACGCATGTATATGATAATCTTATATTTCATAAAATTAATTCTAATTAAAACCTGCACATTATGTAGAACATGTTTTAAACAGAAAAACGTTTTGCAATGGCAAAATTTTTGCTATCGGAGCTAATTTTGACGTTAGTCAACTCCAAACTGCATCGCCTTTATATTTTTAATGACTTGTTTATCTTATACTTTTACAGTTACATCCTTTGTTCGTTGTCTTTAGATTGTAAAGACAGTTTATTGAAAATGTGTGTGTGTGTACTTGAATTTACATATGTATATATTTACTTGTTTCAGTGATTAGAGTGCGATGATTCTGGAGTATTGCCTTGAAGAATTATTAGTCGAATGAATCGACCTCAGTATTTGTTTCCCTGTTAAGCTTGGCACTAATTTAATCGGTTAAGAATAGACTACGCAGACCAGAAAGTGACACATAGGATAGAAAGTTGCTAAAGAGACCACAGGATGTGTGACGAAAGATTTCAGACAAAGGACACTAAAATAAGAATAATAATACTAAAGCTGAAGTGAAGAACGTGTATATATTGCGTGTGGTTAATTGTAAAAACAAAACAAGTGACCAGCTCGAAGTATAACAATTATATATATATATATATATATATATATATATATATATATATATATATATATATATATATATATATATACATATATATATATGTATGTATAAACAACGGGTTCTTTCAGTTTCCCTTTACCAAAGGCGTTGGTCGGCCTGAGGCTATGGTGGAAAACTTCTGGCGGAGGTGCCAAAGAGTGGATCTGAAACGGGAACCATCTAGTTGGGAGGTAACTTTATTACCACACAGCCAAAGCCGCATATATATATATGCGGGCGCGCGTGTGTGTGTCAGGCTACGTTATCACATGTGCTTTTTTTTAAGACGATAGAGTGAGATGTCGAATTTGTCACTCTCATTTTACCTACTATAGGGTCATCCCATAAAAAATGCGGTTTTTTCAATTGCATGAACTAAAAGTCGGATGGAGACAGGATAAACTACCTGCATAAAATTGCAATAAAACCAGGTAGTAATTTTGCCTTGTTCTTAATCCTTAGTGCAAGTTTTGCAAAGTGCATTTCGATTTTAACGGTTATTTTAAAAAAGCTATAATGAGAGTGACAAAGGAGCATATTCGGCAAATTTTGCTTCATGAGTTCAATAAAGACAACAACTCAGCGGAAGGTGCGAGGAATATTAATGCACTGTTTGGAGAACGGACAATAAGCGTAAGCCAGTGTCATCGGTGGTTCCGAAAATTCCGAGCGGAATAACTACAGAGTAGAAGGCGAGTGTCGTCCTAGAAGATCTGTGGAGCTCGACGAGGACGTACTGGAAACCCTGGTGGAACAAAATCCCATGGTAACTGTTGAAGAACTAGCAGAGAAGCTTGGATTTGGTCATTCAACCATTCATCGACATCTGCATGCTATTGGAAAAGTTCGTAAATTGTTCAATGCATTCCTCACAAACTTTCCGCGTCTAATCGCCCGCAGAGAGTGAATGTGTGCTCTTGTTTTCTGTTACGTCTCACAGATAAACCGTTTTGGACCGAATACTGACTGGTGACGAGAAATGGGTTCTCTATGAGAATATCAAGTGCCGAAGACAATGAGTAAGGAAGGAGAAACACCGGCACCCATGGCTAAAGAAGGTCTTCATCCACATAAGGTGTTGTTATCTGCTTAGGATCTGAAAGGTTTAGTCCACTTTGAACTTTTAATCTCAAAACAAATGATCTACAAAAGAGATCTACTGCATGCAGCTTAAGTCAGCGCTAGAAGAAAAACGACCATCTTTGGTTTGAAAACCAAAAAAATATGACATTCCAAAGGCTGGAGCAGTTTGAATAGGAAACGATGCCCCACCCACCATTTTCGCCGAACATTGCCCCCTTTGAATATCATTTATTCCGCAGATTTCAAAACCATTTGGATGAATAAAACATATACTCTGTTGACGAGGTTAGAATAGTACTCGAGGGGAAGTGAATTTTGGAGGAAGAGCTTTGCAAGTCTACCATATGGATGGAAAAGCATTGTAGAAAATGAAGAAGAGTATATTTTAGATTAAAAAAGAACTTTGTTTATCTTAATTTTGAAAAATAAAAGTATAAAAGACCGCATCATTTATGAGATGACCCAAAACATATGTATGCATATATCTATGCATTCAGCTATCTACTCATCTCACGTTATAAGTAACTAGTGATATATATATACATATATATATGTGTGTGTGTGTGTGTGTGTGTGTGTGTGTGTGTGCGCGTTTAGTTATTTATCTATCATAGGCACAAAGACATACATACACATACGCGCATGTACACATGGAAACACCAATCACGCCCGCATACACACGCATACACACATGCGAACACATATTCTACATGTCCATATTGATATATATATGTCGCCGGACGTCTGTGATTCGTTGTCACTAGCACCAAGGCCAGTCTCTTTATGAAGAAAAATTTCTTTATTAGAACTGAAAAGGCAAATGGTAAAATCCATAACAATTTTATTTGAAATTAGAAAATTACCGTACTTCATAGTGTTTGGAATGTATATAAATTCTCTTCTTAATTTTTCTTGTTCACTTCGTCCTGTAAAGTAGCGTTGGCGCCTAATAAACAATCAAACTCACATTGGTAGAATTTAGGCAATATGAACCACAAAGAGTCGAAACAAGTATCATATATTTTCCTTGCTCGCCTTACAGGTAAAATTTACAGAATATGTTGCGAAAATTATTTTTTCTTCGTTTGGAAATTTTCAATTATCTAAGATTTTACTAAAACACCTACTCCCCCACACTAAGCAAATAGAGAAACACATAATCATGTTGATCAGTAACTCCAGGTGGGAATTTTAATTAATATCTGTGTATAAATCTGTTGGTATCGAAGCTGTTCGTAATTGTTCTTTTGTTCGCTGATTTTGAATTCATTGACCAGCTGAGCTTCATAACAGTCCACTCATTTTGCTTTTGTCACAGACAGCTCTATCAAGCTTGTCAATGCATTAGGTAGGAGTATTGATGGGTATGTCATTTTGATATTATTTGTATTAAAACCTGCAACTGTTAATCAACAACAGGACTTTTAAAAATATTCAATTAATTAGAGGTGCACAAAATAGCGATGTCTAATATAAAGCTGTATACAGTTCTGTTGTCAGAAAAAGCAAAGAAAATAGTCTTGATCGCGCTTACAGTCTTATGTGATCACACCTTTAAATGGAAACATACTAAGTATCAGAAACTTTTGGAAGATTTGAATGAGAAGGGATATAGTCATGACTATTCAGAGTCAAGGTTATCTGTATGGAATTCCAGTCCTGTCAGTACTGAGAATTCGTACAACCAATGGAATAAGCTGTGCGAAGGATGGAAGATGCAGCACAAAGAGCCTTTTGCTACTTGTGGAACAAGACAGAAGAGTTATGTTGGAAGCCACTGCCGATACATCTCCGGGAGGACGTTATGCTTCGCGCTCAAAACAGCTAGTGATCTTTGGATACCATCTGATGACATCACTTCCTCCTGGTCCAAGCTACATTCACTAAAAGTGAATGAGGGAGAAGCATGTTTTAGATGTTATCAATATCATTTAACAAGTTCTTGTACACCCGAACTTGGAAAGATCATAGCGACAGAAACAGTTTCGCCTTATGTTAATTATGACATCTTACTCTGCTTATAATCAGTTAATTATATTTTGACCAAATTTTGCCTATATCACCAAATTTACTATTTGTTGTTATAATATAAGAACAACAGTTCATAGTAGATAGATTCGAAGCGTACCGACAGAGATGCACTTATCCTACGGTCCAATGACATCATTCCTCCCTTGGCGTAATGTGTTTTCACAATCAATATCAGTAAAGAGAATCTCTCTACCGAAACTGTTCCCTCAACGAAGGTATTTCATGTTTCCGTGTAGACTAACCTATTAGAGATAAATGCTCACGTTTTTATTTAACATATTGCCGTGAATTTCTTCTGACAAACGGTAATGCGTATTGTTTTAAGAACAATGTTACATCACATAGCCTATATATAATATAATCGGGTTTTGATATCGCATTTTGACAGTTTCAGGCCTTCACACTCGGTTTCGTTACATACTATTCCAAAAGTAAAATCGTAAAAAAAATGTGACAAAATGTTATGATCAAGATGTTATGACCAAGGGTGGCTGCACTTTCTGTTAATATTGATACCGTTCTAAGGCAGCGATCTGGCAGAAACGTTAGCACGCCGGGCGAAATGCTTAGCGGTATTTCGTCTACCGTTATGTTCTGCGTTCAAATTCCGCCGAGATCGACTTTGCCTTTCATCCTTTCGGGGTCGATAAATTAAGTACTAGTTACGCACTCGGGTCGATGTAATCGACTTAATCCCTTTGTCTGTCCTTGTTTGTCTCCTCTATGTTTAGCCCCTCCTGGGCATTAACAAAATAAGAAACGTTAGCACGCCGGGCAAAATGCTTAGCGGTATTTCGTCTGTCTTTACCTTTTCAGTTCAAATTCCACCGAGGTCGACTTGGCTTTTCATCCTTTCGAGCTCGATAAATTAAGTACCAGTTGCGTACTGGGATCGATGTAATCGACTAGCCCCTCCCCCAAAATTTCGGGCCTTGTGCCTAGAGTAGAAAAGAATACTGATACTGTTCTCTAGGCTGCACAGGCGTTCGTTGTATTCAGCTAGTTTTCCCATTTAATTCTCATTACGCTAGGTACGTTCTGCACGGGACACCAGAACTTCAAAAAGTCATTCACAACTTTCAGATTGTTATTTTCATTTTTGAAAGCTTAGTTAATCCAATTGTTTTTGATTCTGTTTTTTAAAAGCTGCTGCCTGAGTGGTATTCGTAACTGACCCTCGAAGACTGTAGATTGGTCTTAAGCCTCTGTCCTCCTGAGACAGAACATATTATTATCGCTGTTGTGAAAGTTTCTAATCGATAACAGGTCTCGTGGCTTTTAACTATTAGAGCAGATTTCCTCTATAACACATATTTCAAATGCTGATACCGGTAGTCTACTGTAAATGCATTGTAATATGAAACCATTGAATGACATATACATTCCAACTTAATTTAATATTCTTTGGCCAAAGTTCTTTTATTTCAAAATTCTTTATTTAACACATTTCTGTTACTTTCTATGTCAGTGTTTTGCATCTGTAAACTTAGTGCGTTGATGCACAACAAGGGAGATACATGTGCGTGGTGAATAAAACCTACATTAATGTTTGTTATTCATGAATTCGTATCAATCTTATTTTTTTTATACTTAAGTATGGTTAATAAACAAAATTAGCAATAATTCTCTGGTTATTTTCTAAATTTTCAACATTAAAAAGGTTTATTTTACAACTTTCTATATGAAATTATCCAGCGATTATTTATTTGAACTATAATGTTCCAGAATGTCAAAAGTTTTCAGAAGCACTGATCTAAGCATTTTCAAATTTCATGGTACAGAACAGTGTAAGTATAGAGAACATTAGTATTTGAATTTGGAAAGAGGTTTCTCTTCTTCTACTATCAAGCATAGAATTCTCTTTAGGCCAAATAGCACCAGAATTTCAGCTGAAAATGTCACGGAATCCAGCTGTTTCTCAGCATTTCTAAAATTACCAATCTTGA
>NC_142928.1:146390723-146403223 GCF_046866305.1 Octopus bimaculoides
CTGCCAACTGACGTAAACTCCCGAACAAAAAATACTGTAGAACATTCTGTCAGACTTCCTAAAAATTCCCCAGTTCACCGCCATTATTTATCGAAACTGAAAACAATTAAAAGGAAAGTAGGCGACCGTGAGATTTGAAGTCATTCGGTGACCGTGATATTTGATGTCAGAATGATTTCAATCTGACGGAACAAACAAGGCAATGCATTCTATTTTTGATACTATAACACCTCTACCAACTCAATGCATTTAAAGGTATTTTTTTATTTATTATTTCTATATTTATTAAAGAAGTATTTGATAGTATATAAAACAAAAGTATTCAAGGCTACTTTTGTCATCACGATAGATATCTTAACACTTAACTGTACTTTAATATTCAGTCAGTAGTGGTATGCTCCCTGAGCAAACATGTTCTACAAAATATTACAGAAGAGAACTGAAACCATTAAATTAAATGTTGACAGGATACAAATAAACAATTACGTATCTCCGGTACCGTACCGAAAGTTATTTTTGTCAGAATTTTATTGTACATGAGGTATTTCGATAAACACTTTTCATTCAGATCAGCACTTCTAATTAAAATATAAGTAGTTCTCACAGTAAGTAAACATTTTATTATAAAAGGAACGCGAAATTTGTCAGGAAACATGTTAGGTGTGCTCTATAATTTAGCATCTGTCACTAGCATAGACTGGAAATTACTTAGCTGGATCAACTTAACCCGTCAAAACGATTACACACTTGTCTGAGCCAGAACGAATTGAAATACTTACTCAGATAAAGATACAGCCACTAGAAGCACCTATTGCATAACAACTGTCAACAGCTCTAAAAAGGGGAAAATTTGATGACAATAAGTTAGTTACGTGTGTGTGTGTGTATGTGTGTGTGTGTGTGTGTGTGTGTGTGTGCTTGCGTGCGTGTGTAAGTGTGTGTTCGTGTGTGTGCGTGTGTTCGTGTATGTGCGTGTGACTATATGTAAAACCATTTCGATAGACAAATCGTTGCCCTGAGCGACAACCAGGCGAATTGGAGGTCTCTTATCATGTTGCTTCAAATATAATTGCTTCGATGGCCTTGATGAAACCGTTGTCCATTTATTGGTGACACCAGTTTCCATGACTTACTGGAAACATGTATACATTATACCTTAGTTATTGATGATACATAATGAAATGCCACGAGCGCAATAGAGTAAGCTCAATCTTAATTCGCGTTTCCTTCATAACAAATTCTAAACGTAATTCTAATTTGCCACAAAATAGTCTGCTGTCATTCTACAGCACCACCTTGAATTTTTAGTCCAGTGACTCCATTACTTCTTTTTTACTTATTTTATCGGTATGTTTTGCCGAACAACTAGGCTATGAGAAGGCAAACACACCAACAGCGGTTGTCAAGAGGAGGTGGTGAGACAAACACACAAAAAAAAGACATGCACACATAGATAGATATATATGTACATAGATAGGACTGAACTCGGCACCAAGTAGTTGGGAAGCAAGCTTCCTCCTATACACCCATGTCTGTGCTTATACATGTGTGTGTGTGCGCGCACCTGTGTGTATGTATGCCTTTGTATTTGCTCCTCCCCCCCCCCACTACTGTTGGACATAAGGTGTGGGTTCTTTTATATCCCAGAAGAATACCTGTTCGGCATCTACAACCGATAAACTATGAACAAGATTTTTGAAAAAATTAATTTTAGATAGTACGCAGGAGTGGCTGTGTGGTAAGTAGCTTGCTTACCAACCACATGGTTCCGGGTTAAGTCCCACTGCGTGGTATCTTGGGCAAGTGTCTTCTATTATAGCCTCGGGCCGACCAAAGCCTTGTGAGTGGATTTTGTAGGCGGAAACTGAAAGAAGCCCGTAGTATGTGTGTGTGTGTGTGTGTGTGTTTGTGTGTCCGTGTTTGTCCCCCTAGCATTGCTTGACAACCGATGCTGGTGTGTTTATGTCCCCATCACTTAGCAGTTCGGCAAAAGAGGATGATAGAATAAGTACTGAGCTTACAAAGAATAAGTCCCGGGGTTGATTTGCGCGACTAAAGGCGGTGCTCCAGCATGGCTGCAGTCAAATGACTGAAACAAATAAAAGATATTAACGAATCATTACATTTGACATGCTTCCTTAATTCTATATGATAAGCATCTTGAAATTTTAGACAGCCTTTCTTCTGCAGCACCACCTCCAACTTTTGGAGCTAGTAGTACCATATCTACTCAGGTACCAACTCACTTCTCTCTCTGGCACTCAACACCCCTATCTGTCTACTTTCCCAGGCTCTGTATTGTTTTACTTGGTCCTTAATCCCCAGGGTGTCAACCCTCTGCAATTGTCTCTTCACATTAACCGCCTTAATCTTTTCAGTTTTTGCTTGTTCCAGTTCATTAGTTTCCGGCCAAGCTGGGGCACTGAAGAATTTTGGGATGAACGAATTGACCCCAGTACCTTTTTTTAAGCATATCACTTCTTTCTATTCTTTTACCGAACCGACAAGATACGGGGACGTAAACACGCCAGCGCCGATTGTCAAGCGGTGATGGGGAACAAACACAGGCACGCACGTGCAGGTATATATATATATATATATATATATATATATATATATAAGCAATAATAAATCTCTGAAAGAGGTATGAACAGTAACTGCACGACAACGTGAAGTATATTTGCCGCTTAAATGTGAAAGTACTGATAGGGCAAGAAAGTGTGTCAATAACCAGCTGGAGGAGGTGTTCTCCTGGGTCTACAAGCTACAGTGGCATCCACCCTTAGTGGTTAGCCACATTTAAGTGGCAAATATACTTCACGTTATATATATATATATATATATATATATATATATATATATATATATTTAAATTCAATAATAGGACGAATTCTTTTACAAGAATTTATCAAGTAGCTAGCGTGAAAAAAACCTCATAAGGGAAAAAATCCATCATTTATTCCCGAAATATATATTTATATTTATATAAGGGCATTACTATATAATAACGCCTCACGCCATGAGGGACTCTAAGGTCAGACTACTATAAAAAAACATATTTTTACCGAATGCGAGGAAATGCAACTCTCAAAGCCAACCCCTTAAAAACGAACTAAATTATAAATCATGATTGCGTAGTAATTGTAGTATTATACAACTTCTACTCGTCAGTATAATATGGTCCAGAAAAATAGAAATAAACAGTGAATCAACATACCAAACGAACACCATGTATCCAGCATAGCATATAGACGACTGTTCATCGCTATTTCCCTATGTAAGTGGCGGCAATTTCGAATTACATCTCGGTAAATATGCCTCTTACTCAGAATAAATTCAGCACTGAATATATTCTGGTAATATATTTAAATTCAATAATAGGACGAATTCTTTTACAAGAATTTATCAAGTAGCTAGCGTGAAAAAAACCTCATAAGGGAAAAAATCCATCATTTATTCCCGAAATATATATTTATATTTATATAAGGGCATTACTATATAATAACGCCTATATATATATATATATATATATATATATATATATATATATATATATATATATATATATATATATATATAATTATTAAACAGGACGTCAAGCATTAAGGCAAGGCAAATATCTCAAGTCATATACAATGTTATTATAGGAAGAAATTCAAAACCTTACAGCTGTTTCTGAGATATATCTGAGTATGGGTTATTCCGTCATCAGAGACAAATAGGGGAAAGAATATGGAAAATAAGAATGGTATATATCAATAAGATGACAACATAGAGGACGGAAGTAAAAGAATAAGAAGATGAAAGCAGAAAAGAAAAAGGAAGCATAAAAGTTCATAGTTCAACTTTCCGAAGAAACCAAAGACTGAGTCCTTAGGTGCAATCCTGCGTAGATCCATTAACGTAAGTCTTTAGGTGCATCCCTGTGTATATCTATGTGGGTTAAAGTCCTGATATAGTAGACATCCCAAGAAAAAGACGCGAACATATCAACGTTCAATAACAGAATGGTAGCGGAGGTGGCTATTAATTGGTAAAAGTAAAGAAAAGCTCTACGCAGGATTGCACCTAAGGACTGATGCTTTGGTTTCTTCGGAAAGTTGAACTACGAACTTTTATATTTCTTTTTTTCTTTTCTCTTTCTATCTCCTTATTCTTTTACTCTCTTCTTCTATGTTGTCATCTAATTGATATATACATTCTCATTTTCCATATTTTCTCCAATTTGTCTCTGATGACGGAATATCCCATACTCGGGGATATCCCAGAAACAGTTGTAAGGATTTTGAATTTATTCCTATAATAATATTGCATATGACTTGAGATGTTTGCCTTGCCTCAATGTTTGACGTCCTGTTTAACAATTATATATCCGCTACATCGGAAATCTGCAATGGCTCCATAACTGCCGTCTCGGCTATAACCTTGAACCACCAGTAATCCGTTACAGCACTTACCTAGCGTACCCAATCGTTTAGATCACCTGTGAACTAAACCCCCATACTTTGTGTGTATATATATATGTGTGTGTGCGCGTGTGTGTAAGTATGTATATATATATATTCCACGGACGGCTTACAGTTTTCGTCTATCATATCCACTCAAAAGGATTAGGTCGGCATGAAATGAAAACATCTGACCAAGGTGCCACGCAGTGGGACTGAACCCGGTACCTTGTGAATGGGAAGCAAACTTTTAACTACAAACTAACGCCTACGCCTAGAACAATAATTTTTCAAAAAGTAACATATCATTTGGCTAAAGATGTTAACCTCCAATCTCTATTTAGTTTTAACTTATTATTAAAATGCGACTGACACTTTAACACGAACATAAATTTATAGCGGTTATGTTCGTTGAACTTAAACTGTTTCTAGTTGGTCCAGATGAACCGTTTCTAATTTTTTCTTTGAAATAGTCTTTGCCAGAAAAAAAAAATGAAACCTATTCTGGTGAGTGCTTTTGAAACTGCCTGTGATTAGTTCAAATGAAACCGTTTCTAATTGGTTTAATTAAAACCGTCTCTGCTGATTTGATCGGTTCAACTGAATGCTTTTCTGATTAGAGTAATTGAAATTTTTATCAGATTGGCTCAATTGAATCCTGTTTTGATTTTTACTACCATAATTTTTAGAATATTTAATATTGGTTTTAAATTTTGGCATAAGGGCAACAAGTTCGAGAAAGGATTAAGTCGATTTCAACGACAACCATGTTCAACAGGTACTTATTTTATCGAGTCCGAAAGGATGAAAGCAAAGTCGACCTCGGCGGTATTCCAACTCAACGTAAAGATAGAAGAAATGCCGCTAAGCCTTTTCTCCAGCGTGTTTACGACTCTGCTAGATCTTTGCCTTTAACATGTTTAATATTATAAATCAGAAAATGTCGGTTAACTGACAGAACTGTTTGCACGCCGGGCTTTTCGTCCATCTTTACGTTCTGAGTTCAAATTCTACCGAGGTCGACTTTGTCTTTCATCCTTTCTCCCTTGATAAAATAAGTACTAGTTGAGCACTGGGGTCGATGTAACGGACCTACTTCCATCCCCGAAATTGCTGTCCTTGTTCCAGAATTCGAAAGCAATATTATAAATAAGAAAATTCAGCATTTATATTTTCTACATTAACAAACACTAACAAAAAACACCGACTTCTTATCTCTTTGATTCAGTTTCAGAAGTAAATGCGAATATGTAAAAGAGTTTATGAGAGAATGATTGAAAAGAGTTCCTTCCTTAAAAATAATATAAGTATTTGGAAATATTCAGCAATATAGCTAAAATTTTCAATTTATCCCAAAGAAAGTTAAATTTTTCCTTCTTTTGTTCGTACTAGATGCTTATGCTATGTTTATCAACAAAAGATAAGGAAAATATAGTCAATTTCTTTAAATATACTTTCAAAATCTCTTTCATCTATTCTCATATACTTTTGGGAATGCTTTCACATCGGAAAAGAAAAGAGGAATTTTTCAAACGGGGACTCTAAGATTACAGTGAAGGTGAATGCTGATTTCACTTATTAACATATTAAAAATTAAATATTGATTTTTGATAAGCAAAACAACAAGAAAGCTGCGGAGCACCACAGAACATTTCCAACAAAGATTTTCTCTTGCAAAAAGAAAAAAATCAGTTAATAAGGAATAACTTTAAATTGAATATAAAACAAAATCTCGCAACCAGACTAAGAATGAAAGTAAGTCGTATGAATTTTCGTAGATATCGTCTGCAGAAATTTAACGTAGGAAGGTCAAAAATGCATTAGTAGCTTTCTTACATACCTAGAGATGGCCGGGGTCAGTATATTCCTCTCCTCCAAACACCTGTATATTAACGCTAAAGAAGTAAGGACTTATTTTTTTATTTACCTATTTCAGTCATTTGACTTTTAAAGCCTAGTAATTATTCAATCGGTCTCTTTTCACGAACCACTAGGTTACGGGAATTTAAATGCACCAGTTGTCAAGCGGTCATAGGGGACAGACGCAAACACACACACATTTATATATATATATATATATATATATATATATATATATATATATATATATATATATATATATATACAGATATATATATACGACGGCTTCTTTCAGTTTCCGTCTATCAGATCCACTCAGAAGGCTTTGGTTAGCCCGAGGCAATACTAGAAGCCACTTCCCCAAGTGGGACTGAACCCGGAAACTTGTGGTTGGGAAGCAACCTTCTTACCACACAGCCACGCCTATATGTATGTGGGTGTGCTAATGCGAGTCATGGAATTCTTTCGATTGCTAATTACTCATCCATGATCACGGGTCCTATAGACAAATGTGCTGTCGGTCAACTGACGGGTTTCCCAGGCAAAGATTCATAAAAGTGTAATTTGTTATGCGAATTTGGATGAAGTCCAGAGACAAAGTATTTTTTATATATCCCATTTCATTCCCTACTACCATCCTGATTTCCAGCGATAGTAGCATTTCCGCTCTGTTCAGGGCTTCAGGATCCTACCGTGACCGCAAATTGAGGACTCGATGGCTGAGAGATATCATTTCCCGAAGACTTTCTCCAGGTAATTCTGGACCGAAGTTTGGAGCCTCGGGCCGACCAAAGCCTTGTGAGTGGATTTGGTAGACGGAAACTGAAAGAAGCCCGTCGTATATATATATATATATATATATATATATATATATATATATATATATATATATATATATATATATTAATAGTTATCGCCAAGTCAACATGGCAGTCCCAAAAATAGGACGAATGCTGCCGTTGATTAGCTCCAAGAGGCCATCGCCTCTAGCTAGCTATGTGACACACGAACCTGTGTCCTTTATAACCTTCGAACAGGGGAGGTCAGCATCTACGGACTAGACTAGTTTCGGGGTATTGCCACTTGTCAATGCAGAGCAGCCGAACCCAGTAGGCGTCGCTACTGACTGTCTGTACGAAGGTTATTTATCTAATTTCAGTGGAATACATCCACTGGTTTTCAGAAATAGAGATATTAATATTTTTAAGTCTCTCTAAAGGAGACTACGGCAGCAGTACTGGATATTAATAGTTATCGCCAAGTCAACATGGCAGTCCCAAAAATAGGACGAATGCTGCCGTTGATTAGCTCCAAGAGGCCATCGCCTCTAGCTAGCTATGTGACACACAAACCTGTGTCTTATATATATATATATATATATATATATATATATATATATATATATATATATATATATATATAAATGTATGTATATGTTTGTATGTCTGTTTGTCTCCCACACCATTGCTTGGCAACCAATGTCGGGGCGTTTACTTCCCCATAACTTGGCGGTTCGGCAAAAGAACCCGATAGAACAAGTACTAAGCTTACAAAGAATAAGTTCTGGGATCTATCTGTTCGACTAAAGGCAGCGCTCCAGCATGGCCGCAGTCAAATGACTGAAACAAATAAAAGAATATATATACATGCACACATACACACACACACATATATATGTATACACACACACACACACACACACACACACACACACATATATATATATATATATATATATATATATATATATATATATATATATATATATATATATATATATATATATATATTGATAGAAAAGGTAAGACAACAAAAGAAAGAAAGAGATCTCGGTATTATGTAAATAGAGGAATTTATCTGTAAATGATATGTCACATATTATTTACAGATATATATATATATATATATATATATATATATATATATATATATATAAATATATATATATATATAAATACCCAGAAACTCGAGTCCGTGTGTATCGCAGATCAAGATGGGAAGGATGACTTCACTTTGCAAATACAGACAGGACACAGATGTGTGTCAATAGACAGCTGGAGGAGATGTTCTCCTGGGGCTAAAAGCAACAGTAACATCCACCCTTAGGGGTCAGCTACATTTAAGTGGCAAATATACTTCACCTTGTCGTGCAGTTACTGTTAATACCTCGTTCAGAGATTTAACATAAATATATATATATATATATATATATATATATATATATATATATATATATATATATATACGCGTATGTCTGTTTGTGTGTGCTACGACTTTCTCTTTCCTTTTTTTCCCGTATATTAGCGGTTTGGAAAAGATGAAAGGATGATAGAATAAATACCAAATTTAAAATAGATACCGGCTGGGGCTGTCGATTCAGTCAACTAAATATTTCAAGGCTGTAACCCAATGACCGAAACAAGTATAAGAATAATAGATTTCTTTCGTACTCACTTTCAAATATTTCTAGTCTTTTTTTAAACAAAGCGTTCCGCACTGAACAAAAAACAATTTTTTAAACAGTTTCCCAGTTATTACAAAGTAGGCAAGTGCGCTAAATTAACTTATTGAAAGTTAATTAAAATTGAAGCTTACTTATTAACATTAATAACTTATCAAAAACATAAAAAACTGAAACCGAAATGTTGATTGTAATTATTTTCGTATAAAAAGAAATATAAAAAAGTAATGCAGTTAAAGGTTAGTCTTGTCATCAGTATCAATCATTTTGCTATGTTGCGCCGATTCATCTGTAAAACCGTACTTTTTGGTATTTGTGTAATGCACCAGCACAGGCTGTGTTTTTTCACCTACCTCTTCGTTTTAAATACCATACATATAATTTCATACTGTACCTCTTTGATAGACAAGGATATATGATCATGAAAATCCTATTTTGTGATGAAGATATACTTATTTATGGCTATTTTTTCGTTGCTCTGTAAAGGACTATGTAGGGTCCATCTGTTGTCACACCCTCTCAGGCAGATATTTTTCTGTTTCTGATCATATTAATAGGCTGCTTGTTTAAGGGAGCACTAGTAATTGTAAGAAGGATGGAAACATTCTCTATACACCTCAGCCCGATGTCTCCATTCATTTAGATCTCTAGACCTCTACAACATCGTTATCGTTATTCACGTCATTGAAATTGTTCAAAATAATATTTCAATGTTGTCAGAAAAATGAATATTTGTTTCTCGTTGTGAAAAATAGTAGTCAGCTAACGGAAAGAAAAAGAATGTGCTTGTCGTTTCGTTAGTTTTCGGTTTTCCGTCTTTAAATACTTGTTTTCTTTAAGTGTTCTTTTTTTCCTTTTTGTAGAAGTATTTTTATACCTTGTTGCCATTTTGGCAGTAACCGTGTGACAGAAAAGAATATATTTTCTTCACGAATTAAAGTATCTTTTTCACAAACGCCGAAAAATTGATGCTAACAATTAAATTTCTACTATTTTATTTAGAAGTAAAAGACCACCACATAGACGAGCCAGTGTTTCTGACTATCGCAAAATAATAATAATCCGTTCTACTATGGACACGAGGTCTGCAATTTTGGGGCGGAGGGGATTCGTCAATTATATCGACCCCAGTGCTCACCTGAGACTTAATTTATCTACCCCGAAAGGATGAAAGGAAAAGTCGACTTCGGCGAAATTTCAACTCAGAACGTAGCCACGGGAAAAATACTGCTAAGAATTTTGACCAGCGTGCTAACGATTCTGCTAGCTCACAGAATAATAATAATAATAATAATAATAATAATAATAATAATAATAATCCTTTCTACTATAGTGACATGGCCTGAAATTTTGGGAGAGAAGTTAAGTCGGTTACATCGACCCTAGTACTCAACCAGTACTTAATTTATCGACCCCGAAAGAATGAAAGGCAAAGGCGACCTCGGCGGAATTTGAACTCAAAGCGTAGCGAAGGGCGAAATACCACTAAGCACATCTACCGGCATGCTAATGTTTCGGCCAGCTCGTTGCCTTAATAACAACAACAACAACAACAACAACAACTAGCGGGACCCGTCAATATTCCACGAAATTAATAGAAAACTTTATCCCCAAAACCTGAGAGCGTAGACTGTCTTGTGTCAGTATCAAATGATAGTCGCTCATCTGCTATTCATTCAAATGTGAAAGAAACTGGAATACGATGATTACTTAATGCACTTTATATATATATATATATATATATATATATATATATATATATATACTCCATATATATATATATATAAATATATATATATATATATATATATATATACTCCATATACTTTATGCACAATTTTATAGGCTTAAGACACAACACTCATAAAATAGATATTCACTCTTTATTTTTCCATTTTTCGTATAAAGAGAAAAACTTACGTTTTAAAATTTACATGGTCACAATTTCATATCTAGAAGACAAACATTTTATAGTAACAAAAATTATTTTATATGTAAAATGTAGGGTGTCACAATTTCCCGAGGATAAAACTTTAATGCTACAGGGTATACTCTGAAAATCACATCGCTGGTAACTTATAAACCTAGGCGATGTGTCATAGCCACTGCACATTTCAATTTGTAGGTGATATAGAAAACTTAGTTTAATTTGAAAAAATTACGTGTCACTATACACTCAGCATCGCCATCTCCACCACCTCCACCACCTCCATCACCACCACTACCACCACCACCATCACCATTATCTCTCTCTCTCTTTCTCTCTCTCTCTCTCTCTCTCTCTCTCTCCTTTTTTTATCTCACCATCAGAACATCACCCCTCTGCTAAAATTATATTTCCAGCCCTCCTCTATATCACTATTCAACTAACTTTTTAACCACATAATAAATATTACGTTCCCCTACCATTTCTCTCTCTGTCTTTTCCCTCCCCCTTCTTTTCTTTCTCCCACTTTTTCTCTAATCCCATGAAAGCGTTACCGACAAGCTAAGTAACGTAATGACAAGCAGAATTATTATAATATAGATACAATAATGATAATACATATTTCCTGACACAATGAGCAAATTTTTTACTAATACCATAAATAAGATACCAAAGACTGCATACTTTCTAATGATTGATTTCAAGAGGAAATGTGAAGAAGCGAATGTTATTTTTTGAAAAGTACCAATGCGTATTATTCTCATCGATCAATACATCACAATTTTTTACCCAATACATTATATTGATCACTGCGTTCTCTTATCAACAATACAGTATCGTTGTTAAATGTCATATTAGACTGACAAAAAATATCCACGAAACTATTTGCATGTCTTATTAATCTTGTTCAAGAAACAGGAACGATAATCTATAATTTTCTTTGTAACTTTGAGGCTGAAGCAAAACCTGAACAATGATTTCATAATACTTACTAACTTTGTCCCGAAACCATAGATGCTAGGGTTGCTGTGTACTAAAGTACATTCTTCATACTCTCTCTCTCTCTCTCTCTCTCTTTCTCTCTCTCTCTCTTTCTCTCTTTCTCTCTCTCTCTCTCTCTCTCTCTCTCTCTCTCTCTCTCTCTCTCTGGCTCTTTGTTTCCGAAACGGCTACGTTGCACCTGAGAATGTCACTGGGAAACTACGTATAATGTCGTTTTCTCAAAGAAGGGAGATGACGTGAGTGAGAATCCTGCAATCTCTTCTCATAGCCCCCACCCCCCCAAAAAAATTTTAAAAATAAAAATAAAAACAGACAAATATCCAACAGGAAAAGTATAAAGATCGATGAATATGCTCTTCAGTACGAAACAGAATTAAATAAATAAAAGAAGCAAGGTTTTATCTTTACATATGCGTAAACTTTTTCTGTACTTTACGGACTAGACCGCATTAATGAAACCAGAGTGTTATCTATATTATAGTAATTTCCCAAGTGTCTCAGAGGGTTTCCATGCACTAAGTATATATTGCACAACCTACCAGCCCCGTAGTTAATATTGTTTGTTTATATTTTAAATATCAATAGATTTTATATGTTGTACAGAAAAATAAGTAAAATGATTTAAATCAGATACTTTGCGGCGTTTTAAAATATGTTTAATATCTATATACTAAGAGAAAAGCTAAATGGAACGTCTGGAAATATCGAAATTCAAATATTATTTATTTTTATGGCCCTAAGTTTCTGTATAATCCATATAATTATATTTACCATACATAAAAGTAAAATGAATAATTTTTGTACA
>NC_142928.1:146405723-146440723 GCF_046866305.1 Octopus bimaculoides
ATACATACATACATCCCCCCCCCCACACACACACATATATATATATAATTAGAGATTTTGTTTTCCATAAATGGGTTCCTTTTATTTTTTTATGGTTACTCAAGAATTTCTAGGCATTGATTCCTAAGCACACACAAACATAAATACACACGCACACACGCTCACACACACATACACACGCACACACACGCACGCTCACATACATACTCGTGAGTAACGCATAAAAAATACTGAAAATCTCTTACACATTTCTAAATCACTGTATTTTTTAAACACTTTTTTTTTTCTGTCTGTCTTAAAAGGTTTTATAATTTTCTATCAAGGTGATACCATAAACAGAACAGTTCTGTAAATTGAAATACATTTATACTAAGACAGAATAATAACTTTTACAATTGTAATTACCTTGCTCTGGCTAAACTGAAGTATAAGTGGTGACTATTTTTACCCTGGGAAACTGAATTATACATTAAAATATTCATTGCTTTTAAGATTCACAACAACAGAAGTTTTAAACATTTTTCTTTTTTAGCCAGTAGCCTTATAATCTATTTGTGAATCAATATGCTTTATATCTCCTCAATCGTTATATTTTGAACAATCCCCTTCACGGAGTTTATTCCTTTTTTGTCAAGCTTGATCTATTTAGATATCAGTTATCTATATTTCAGACCAGTGACCTCTCGAAGCAGTTTGGTTAATCATCAACATGTCAACTGTCTTAGCCCTTCAACAAAAATCTGTTCATTTAGAATCAATATCAGGTACCTTAATGTAGCCATTCGACTTGCAAAAAATAGAAACCAAATCTCCATTGGATATAGCTACCGCATCTTAAGGAAAAAGACAAGACGTTGGATAATGTGGTTCGAGATACTGTGTATGAAATATAAAGAAGGGGTGCTCATAACAAACAAGTGTTTTATCATGTTTTCTGAATGAGGGTCCACCTTGAAGTGCAACAACAATTTGCATTGCGTTTTTATTTTTTGAACTTCTTAATTTTTTTCCATTTAAAAATTCAAAATTTATTGTGGATTTATAGTCTTCCAGAAGACCACTAGAGAGAATAAGTTATTTAATATTTCACTAGAGAGAATCAGGTTTTTAATATTTCACTAGACAGAATCAGTTGTTTAATATTTCCACACATACGTGTGTACGTGTGACTGGGGGGGGGGGGGGGGCTTTGCGTGCGTGCGTGCGTTTGCGTGTGTCTGTCTGTCTTCGATTAGTGTTGACTACCAGAAGAAAGAATACTGAATACTAGAGGATAATATTCTTATTTCGACTGAGTTAGTCCCTTGCTACCCTGAGATATCCCTATGAATGTTTCAGTTCTTACGGCTCATATTTTTACATGGGTCTTTTTTCCTATTGTACTTAGTCTTTCTTTAATATATATATATATATATATATATATATATATATATATATATATATATATATATATATCTTTATATATATATATATATCTTTATATATATCGGTGTGTCTTTGTATCTGTGTTTGATCTTCACGACCGCTTGCAAAAATTGTATTGGTTTACGACCCTGGAACCCAGCGGTCCAACAAAAAAGCAGATAGAATATATACCAGGCTTAAGAAGTATCGAGGTCGATTCGTTCGACTAAAGGCATTTTATCCTCCACTTCTTTCAGGTATTAGACTGTGGCCATGCTACAGCACCGCGTTGAAAATATTTTAGTCGCACAATTCAACCCCAATAGGCAAAAGTTTATTGCTTTTCCGTATACATATACGTGCACAGATATGCGTGCGCACACACACGCACACATACATCCACACAAGATCACACACACACACACACATCCGCATATGTGGGTGTGTGAGTGTGTGCACATAGGTTTACACACGTTAATATATATGTAACTAAAGATATGAACACCGAGAAGACAATGACGAAATAGAAATTAAAGTTTGTTTGATGAAGTGCGTTCTTATATTTGATCTGCACTTTGCTACAAACACTCCCTTATAATTTGCAGCGAAACCGTGACCGGCTTCTTGGAGTGATAAGTAACACAGTATTTTTTGCTCATTCCTACAAAAATATGTAAAGATCTAATAATAATAATGTACGCGAAATAGTCATAACTCAGTATCGAACTTGCATCAGAGATACTATTAACCTTGAACATGCAGCTATTACTTTGCATACCGCGCACTTAATTATATTTATGCTTCCAATACCCTCGGCAAATATTTCATCAATTCTTTTTCTATTTCACTAACTTTATCTTTTCATCTTTCTAATGATTTTTTTCTCTCTTATCTTTAAACTTTCACTTATATATTTATGTATTGATGTATTCTTTCATACGAGTTTATTCTTTCTGCAATGATCCCCTGATTCACTTCCTTTTCAGTTCTTTCTTCTTACAATTTTTCATGTTTTTTTTTTCCTATTGTACTTAGTCTTGCTTTAATATATTTTCCCCGAAAGCTCTCATCATCCCAAATATATTCTCCAGATACCAACACAGCAAGTGTTGATATCTGCTTCTCGCGAATAAAATCTTCTCAAGGCCGTTTACGAAAACGAAAGTTTGTATGCATAATGTGTTGATATTATACACGTAGACATTGAACAATTTACTTTTCCCATTACCTATCTATCTGTCTATCTATCTATCTATCTATCTATCTTCCAATATGTGACTGCGTGTGCATCGTTGGCGATTGTCTTTCTCTGTCTTCCCTTCTTTGGACTTTTCCTATATTTCTGATGAAGAGCTCCGCTCGAAACGAGAAACCCTCTTTCCTTTTTTTCCTTTCCTGAGCGTCCAATAACACTGTACTTATTTCACGTCCTCGTGTTGTTTTTTCGTGTTTTTTTTCGCGTTTTTTCTTGCTTGTTCCCGTTTGAATTGACTATATATATATATATATATATATATATATATATATATATATATATCAAACGAATCGTTCACAAGCACGTATACAAATAGATAGATAGATAGATAAGCACAAATATATACATACATGAATTCATATGTAAATGCATGCATGAATATCGACATACATACATACATACATACATACATACATACATTGTTTGGATATTCTTATACTAAATTAAGATCTGCTTTTACTAAAGTACTCAAAACATTTTGAAAAACAGCTGTAATTTTTTTAATTATAGTCTACCACGCGAATTTCAAATTATGTGTATGCGTGTGCGCGCGTCAGTGTGTACGTTAGTGTGTGAGTGTGCGTATATTTTTGTGTGTGCATATATTTATATATGTATATATATAGATAGATAGATAGATAGATAGATAGATAGATAGATAGATAGATAGATAGATAGATAGATATGTTGGACTTGTAGAAGCGTGTATTCTGGTTGTGTTCTGTGAGTGATATGTACCAGCTAAATATAATAATCGATCAAGAATATTAAACTCTCGTTATAATGAAATCATGTTCGGAGAACTCATGTTTTTCGTCTGCTGTCATGGAATATTGCGCCAGTTTTTCTGACTTAGCACAGGGTTGTAGAAAATCTATTTGCATGCTATGTACAGGGTGGAGACCAGGATAAGTTGTGAGATAACAAAAATAGAAATCATCTGCAATGACATTTCGTAAGCGGTATTTTCCCAATACACATCCTGTTTATTATAAGACTCCTAAACTACTCTATAAGAAACGAACTATTTCTTTCAAGTACTCCGTCCTTCTTCCTAAATAAGTAGGCTTTTAATTCGCCGAACTATTCCAATGCATTTCACTCAGTCCTAAGCCTGCTATTTTAAATCTTTGTAAATCATTTTCATATTCTCCCCTAATAAATACAAGAACATTTTCTCTTCGTGGTCAGTATATGCATGAATTAGTTGAACATTTCCTCAGTGAAGCCGATTTGCACTAATAATTTTGTTCGTGAAATATCCAGTTATAACCTGGCCGCTTTATTGTTTTCAAATATAAGAATACACATTGAAAACTAAAAATAAAATCAGGTCAAAGTTGTTTAAAGTGTGTGTGTTAAATTCTGAGTTATTCAAAAGACTCGCTATTCGGTTTACAGAGCAAACCGCAGCAATTCACTATGTATTACACCAGAACTTGTGCGCTTTTCATGTGTTGTCATACGGTTTTTGCTGGTATTCCCTGATGAGGAGTTTTTTAGCAATGTATATTATATCCCGATTTCAAGGAACTGTAATGATCAAAAAAATGATGTAACTTTGAACCATAAAACTGTTACCTATAATGATGATGGTAATACTTCGGCACCGAGAATTTGCGAATAATATGAGTAAATAATTTCGGACATATTCAAACCGAAGGATAAATTTATTGTATTTTCTTTCATGTGTAATATTGATAGGGTAAAGACCCCACTTCGATCATAAATGACCAGAAAGTTCCCTTCCGAGGCACAAGTCCGGGCGAGGTTGTTTATGGAAGACCAGCAGTCGTCCATGCATACCAGCCTGCCCTTTCCACAAAACTGATGTTATCCAAGGGAAAGGCAAAGACTGATACAGCTTGGAACCGTGACGTCGCAACTCATTTCTACAGCTAAATGAACTGGAGCAACGTGAAACAAAGTGTTCCAGAACAGAACGCACTGCCAAGTCCGAGAATCAAAGTTACTACCTCATGATTGCGAATTCGACGCTCTAACCACTGAGTCATGCACCTTCGCAGTAATGTCGCACTTACAATGACTTATCGACAGAAACTGATGTTCAGTAAAATTAATAGATTAGACCCTTAAGGGAAAGCACTCTCTGAAAGTAGTGTCAGCAATATAAATAAGTCGGCTCGTTCTCCAGATCATTCCAATCTTAGCGAAGCTGTTGAATCTGCTTATTATGTTGATGACACACCACTTAATACATTTCAAGCATTTCCGAGTCGCCAGTAAACCCCAGTGGAATAATAAAACATGACCCCGTTAACTCATATCGGCAAGTTATCGCCTCTACTTCTATTCCTAAGTTTCTACTATAATCAAGCTCATCTGTTATCAACGTTAGCTAAGTGAACTTTACAATTTTAGGGTTTAATCGATTTCATTTTTGTATACAGCAATCCCTCTCCATATCACAGTTCACTTATCGCGCACTCAGTACATCGTGGATTTTTCTGGCTAATATATGTAAATTTATATCGCGGGCTCTTCAGTATATACGGGTTTCAGCGGCCGATAGGTATTTGTATGTTTTAGATTTTAATTAATTCTGTGGGAGGTTTTATCACGTAATACCTGCGATAGTCGAGAGATTACGGTATTGTAAGGTTAAATAATTTTATAAAATACTTATTTGTACATCTTATGTAGTTATATGATATTTACATCATTTTCTGCGTACAGTGTATATATTTTCAGAATCGTATCAGTCGTAATAGTAGTTCCTTATGTCAGTTAACTCAGACATTTAAGCAAATAAAGGAATACTTCACTTCTGTTAGAGCGCTATGAGGGAGTTTGCTGCACTTTCACAATATGCTTGAGCTTAGGTAAATAGCCTTCAGTAGGGTTCTTCTGAAGACAAGCAGATATCAACACTTGCTGGGCGTAAGGAGGAAATATTTGGAATGATGAGAGCTTACACGATAAGATTCTACAGAAAGAGAAACAAAAATGCGGGCGTTGAAGAATGGAAGAAGAGAATTGAAAGAGGCGGGTAAGAAAGGGAAGAAAAATAAATCAGAGAAAGCGAGATAATATCTTGTGCAAGAATAAATAATCAAATAAATATATAAGGGAAGGAACAAATATAAGTGAATGGGGTAAAATTAGCAGGAATGAAAGAAGGAAAGAGAAAGAATGTATGAGAGATAAAGTCGTTGAAAGAGAAATAGAACTGAAGTGTTTGTAATTGAAGTATGTAAAAATTAATACAAACGAGAACTGACTGCAATGTAGAAATAATAAAATAATGAGCTATTTATTATGCAATAAGTCTAAGTTGGTGATGGAGTCCCTCACATGGATTCGATGCTCAGTTGTGAGTATTTGTAAGAAATTTGTTTTTATTTACATATTTTAGATGACAGATCAGCGAAAATACTGTTATTTGTTACAAAGTGCCAATGGAGCTATAACTGGTTGAGTGTGTGTGTGTGTGTGTGTGTGTGTGTGTGTGTGTGTGTGTGTGTGTGTGTGTGTGTATGTATGTGTAAGCATATATGTGTGTATGTATTCACGTATACATAACATAGCATGAATGTGTTATTTCTTTACTACCCACAAGGGGCTACACACAGAAGGGACAAACAAGGACAGACAAACACGGATTAAGTCGATTATATCGACCCCAGTGCGTAACTGGTACTTATTTAATCGACCCCGAAAGGATGAAAGGCAAAGTCGACCTTGGCGGAAAACATAGCATGAATGTGTGTAACGTGTGTGTTTGTGGAGGGGAGGCGTCCCAACTGTGTATTTATGCGCATGCCTGATGTCACTTTTTTTTTTTGATAACTATTATAAAGGTGTTTTGTGAAGTGAAATTATTAGTTTTGATTTTATTGATCATGCTTACAGGACATCCTGTGTTTTGTCCTATATACACCGGTCTTATTTAGGTTTTGCTCTATAGACCAGTTCTTCTCCTGAATGAATTACTGTTAATTTCATTTTTGATTATTTTATATGAAGTGATATGTTAATTATTTGATATGAAGTGATATGTAAAAGAAAAAATGGCTACGAATATAAAAGCATCAAATTTTGGCACAAGTAATTTGGAATGTAAAGCTTAGTCGATTACATCGACACAGCTGCTCAGTGTCATCAAATATAAAGGTCACTATTATAACACTGATGCGACCGATGCAATGCTTGAACAATTATAGGTCAAATGCTTGCAGGAATAAAAGAAACATTAATTGCAAAAGATAAAAAATTTTCTCTGAATGGTTGTCACAACGAGCTCTTCAGTAAAAGTACGAAGAGACCAGATGGTGGAGTTAAATGGGATGGCGTGTTAGGTGTACCACTCGATGTTATATTTAACAAGCACAGCTAAAGACAAACATTTTGCAGTAATTTAAAATATATGTTGAACGTAATTAAACTGAATAATAATTCGATTTTAAGTGGAATGTATTGTTAAGCCAAAATTTGATAGACACAAATACCTCACACTAAACCACAATAGCACACACACACACACACACACACACACACACACACACACACACACACCAACACACACATATGCATACATGTACATACATTTACACGTAAATATATACAAACACACATGTGAGCTACTAATATTTCCATACACCGAAGATTATTTAAGCAGATTTTAAATCACACCTAGTGTCTTCAAGTAATCTTCAGTGTGAAGATTACTTGAAGACACTATGAAAAGTCTCCTAATACAAGCCCGAATACGCTCAACAACAACACTGAAGCCGTCAGTAAAAAAAAATGCAGAAGACCCAACTGTGGGATATGCGTCAATTTAATTGAGGGATCAGAGCTCTCTTTCAAACAGGGACAACGTTTCACAGTGAAAAGCAGCTTCTCATGTGCTTCGGAGAAACCGATATATGCACTAACTTGCTCTGGGTGTCAAGAGCACTACATAGGCCAAAAAAAAAAACAGTCTACGTAAAAGGATGATTCTGCACAGATCTCAAACCAACATTTCTCAAAACAGAAAAAAAGCATTCAGCCAACACATCAACATTTGCGCCAATAACAAAAATCCAAGCTTCAGAATTTTTCCCCTCTACCAATTCAGGGACGATACAACCTGTAGCCAACGAATTAGTAAATGGACTCTCTTTATTACAAAATACAGACCCCTTTTCAACGCATCTACAACAAACGACATACCCTCCACAGCCTTAGCATAACACAAACACACACGCAAATATTAAAAATGATACACTCAAGAGATTCCCAAGAATTTATTAAAAAACATTCCCAATCACTACTATAATCCATAACGAGCCACTTTTTGGTCACTTGACCATTTAACATCTTACTACTATCATACCACATACATTCCTATTTTATGCTCCCGTCTCTTTCTCATTCTTCTTCGTCTTCTTCCTCTTCGCCACCTCCTTCCTAACTTTCCACTATTGCTGTTTCTAATAACACCTACGCAAATTTTATAATCAATACATTCAAAAGAGATGTCTCAAGAATTCAATTACTGCTACCATCCACAATAAGTCACTTTCACGGTACTTGACCATTTAACATCCTACTACTATCATGGCACTCCCACATTCTTCTTCTCCTCCTCCTTTTCTTCTTCTTCTTCTTCTTTCGGTCTAATAAATCCACTCACAAGGCTTTGATCGGCCCGAAGCTACAGTAGAAGGTGCCACATAGTGGGACTGAACCCGAAGCCATGTGGTTGGGAAGCATCTTGTTACCATATAGTCAGGCCTATATGCGTAAAGATATATATATATATATATATATATATATATATATATATATATATATATATATATATATATATATATATATATATATATATATATATATATATATATATATGAACACGCGCACACACAGAGCAGCCGCAGTGTTTTCGTCCACTTGCATTAGTTTCGTTCATAACGCAATGAATGATGAGCCCAAGACTCTAGCAGAAATCCTAAATGTCATATGATGAGAACGAACCTGAAAGCATGTAGATACTGTCAGCTCGCTGCCTTAATATTCTTTTATACTCTAGGCACAAGACTCGAAATTTTGGTGGGAAGGGACCAGTCGATTAGATCGATCCCAGTACGCAAATTGTACTTAATTTATCGATCCCAAAAGGATGAAATGCAAAGTCGACCACTGCAGAATTTGAACTCAGAACGTAGCGACGGGCGAAATACCGTGCATTCCGTTCAGCGTGTTAATGATTCTGCCGGCTCGCTGCCTTCTATGTGTAGGATTTTAAAAGCATCATTCACCCAACTTTATGATGAATTCATGAATTATTGGCTAAGATTTTAATGTAAATGATGATGCTAATTGGAATATCTCCAAGAATTTATCATTCGCTCATATAGTTGAAGTTAAGTTTGCTCTTAATCGATGTGTAAATCGAACATTAGTAGAATAACCTACTCTAATAGAGCTCATTTTGGGTTGAAATGTTTATGGAATAAGTATACATAAATATACCAACTAAAAGATAAGTCAAATAGTTGATAAACATTAAAAACAACTTAAAAAGAAAATCATTAATTATTATACAAAGACGATTTGCATTAAAAAAATAACGTTCAGTTTTTCTGTTATGTTCTTAAGGAAATAATTAAATGGTTAAAACAAAATTAGTTATTGAGCTAATGATGTCTTTTCTCCGGAGAATAATGATCACTAATTTGATATCTAGAGTTGACTTCATTGAATTAGTTAAGAATAATTTAACTAGTTTTTCTTCATGCAAATGACGATGTTTCTAAACGATTTAACTTCACTATTTTTATAATAATTTTTTGTTATTATTTCTTATACTTTACATTTATTGAACAATTATCTCATCACCAATTTGAAGAGTAGAGTGACGTCTATCGCTCGCAAAGGACGTCTACTTAGACGGACATTTGCAAGAAATTGTCTTCCGCAGTTGTTCACACAATGAAAATATTATTACTCATTGAAGTAATGTTGTCTAATTATCAAGGTTTAGATATTTCTAATTTGATTTTAATGGTCACAACCTTAACTTGTAAGAGTAACTAAATTATTCAGTTCGTATATACTTTGACACATATGAATTTAAGGATCTGTGAAATGTAATGATGCTGCTCACCATGCGATAGATACGTTGCTGTTGTTCATTTGCTGTCTGAAAGACATGATTATTACCAGAGTTAGAAATTGGAATCCGTTAGTGAGTGACTTTTGCCGTTTTGGTAATTCATTAGTGGAGATCTATAACATCATAAGTAAGAATAAAACTCGTCGAATAATCAATGAAACGAAAGTAATATTTTGATGTTTACCAAGGAAATTATTCGTTGAATTTAATACACTTTTGCACTCTGGTTAGACTCATGTGTTAGATGTCAGTAAGTAATATCGATTTTAATGCCGCACTGCTCTCATTGTTTGAGACCCATGACTATTACACGGAAAATTAGTACGTTGATTTGAAAGAATTGTTAAAGCACATCAGTCGTGGGTTAGTGGAATGGCTAAGCGGATAGGATGATGGTTTGGCAATATCTTTAGATCTCTGGACTAAATAGCCTGTGACAAATTTTCCCACAGATTTCCTGACTGTTTACGTGCTGAGTGTGGAGGCGCAATGGCCCAGTGGTTAGGGCAGCGGACTCGCGGTCATAGGATCGTGGTTTCGATTCCCAGACCGAGCGTTGTAAGTGTTTATTGAGTGAAAACACCTGAAACTCCACGAGGCTCCGGCAGGGGATGGTGGCGAACCCTGCTGTACTCTTTCACCACAACTTTCTCTCATTCTTACTTCCTGTTTCTGTTGTACCTGTATTTCAAAGGGCCAGCCTTGTCACACTGTGTCACGCTGAATATCCCCGAGAACTACGTTAAGGGTGCACGTGTCTGTGAAGTGTTCAGCCACTTGCACGTTAATTTCACGAGCAGGCTGTTCCGTTGATCGGATCAAATGGAATCCTCGACGTCGTAAGCGACGGAGTGCCAACAACAACAACGTGCTGAGTTTAAATACTGCTAAGATGAATTCTGACTTTCATTCTTCCATTATGGATAAAGCATCTATCAATTACTGGAATCATTATGATCATTTGTTTCCCTTCCTTCGAAATTTGAAACCTTGTGCCTGTTTAAGAAAACAATATACATTAAACTACCCAAAATAAAAATTGAAGCAGTATATAGCGTGTAGGTGTAAATTTTAGCATTAGCTTCAATGTGTTGTTTACTTACAACGAATTGTATATATAATAGCTATAAGTACCTGAAAATTACACCTCTCTTATATCATAACTCCTCCGCACCACGGAATTTTAAAACATTAGCGCACACATTGTAATGTAGTTCTTAATACAGTATATCTGATGAAAAATTATGGGATTGCATAACTGAAATGTCTTTGATCATAGTTTTGCTCGGTTGGGTCTAACTTTACGTTAAACAGCAATTCCAACGACAATTTGATGATAATGCTGTGTTTATATCTATGCACTATATAAACATTCGTGCTCTCTCTCAATCTTCTTGGAACTAGCAGCCAAATTCCTTTCAAACAATACCCACCTTGCCATCTTAGGAAAAGAAGCGGAAGGAAGGAGACACGAGATAATGCAGTCATAGATACATTTCTTCTGAAAATAAGACGGAATTGTCATGGCTGGAAAGCTTTGATCATAAGTCTGCTTGATCAAACAACAACAACATTCTTATGTTTATCTTTTTATTTTCTGCTTCGGGAACTTAAGGTGTAAATATTTGAACTGCATCCACAAACGTAAATATCCTCGTAAAGATCCAATAGATAGTTACACTCTTTCGCAGCAAGTAACTTGCATATGTTCTTGACGAAATAGGTGGGGTGTAGTGTTAAACCAACAGCCCAGCTGCGTTTACTTGTATGAATGTGTATGTGTGTGTATTTTTGTATCAGTGAATGTGTGTGTGAGTGTATGTGTATTTGTATATCAGTTAATGTTTGTGTTTGTAAGTGTACCAGTGAGTGTGTGCATGTATTTATTTTATCAGTGTTTGTGTATTTGTTTCTCAGTGTGTGTGTGTATTTGTCTCTTGGTGTGTGTGTGTGTGTGTGTGTGTGTGTGTGTGTGTGCATTTGTGTGTCAGTGAGGTGTGTGTTCGTGTATCAGCGCATGTGTGTATATTTGCGTATCAGTGAGTCAGTGTGTATTCGTGTTTGTGTGTGAGTGGTGCGCGCGTTTGTATGCGTGCATGTCTATGCGTGTGTGTGTATGTGTGTGAGTGTGTGTATGTGCATATGTGGGTGGGTGGGTGTCTGTTTGTGTGAACCAATCATCATGTATTATACGCTAACTTTAGCAAATATTGAATCACTTCATCTATGTATGTATGTATATCTATCTATTTATCGATCGATCGATGTATGTCTATTTATCTAGCGATCTACCACTATATCTTGATCGCAGCCTCTGTTTCTCCTCACTTTTTCATTCCTTTCCATCTCTCTCACACACACATACCCGCGAGCACACATACACTCAGTCTCTCTCTCTCTCTCTCTCTCTCTCTCTTCCACTATTTCTCTCCATACATACATGGACATACGCACACACAAATATACAATCACACACATAAACACAATCACAGACACACGTATATAATGTGTAGCAAGAAAGAGGGCTAGAAAGAGGCGTAAACCACGTGATTGTATTGTCAGAGTCGATGAAGGAAAATTGCTTGCTCAGGCATTTTGCGTTCTCAATTCAAATCCTGCCACGCTCAATTTTAGCATTTAACATCCCACGGTCGATAAAGTAAAGTACCATTCAACAACTGAAGCTGCTTCCTTTGCTTTATTACCCTTTCCCAGCGGAAATGTGTAGGTACCGAGGCATAGTATGGCACATAATGATGAAATGTAGAGATCGGGAATGTGTGTGTGTGTGTATGTGTGTGTGTGTGTGTATAGACCTATATATGTATATATATATATATATATATATATATATATATATATATATATATATATATATATATATATATATATATATATATATATACAGGCAGAGTCTTCTTGATATTTTAGTAACTTCTATGCTGAAGTGGAGACAGAATGTTCTTTGTCTATCTCCTTAACTTCTTGGAGATTTTATGTATAATTATACTAATGTGTCCATCTGTTCTAATTTAATGAAATTCTATGTCTTTGTGCAACTGAGGATTGCACTGCATTTTAAATTGATGTAATGATTGCATTGTTCAATTAAATGAAGTTGCATGAAACGATCGCACCGCATTATCTCTGGATATCCTTGTTGCTTATATATATATATATGTGTTTGTGTGTGTGTGTGTGTGTGTGTGTGTGTGTGTGTGTGTGTGTGTGTAGGCATATATATATAAATATATATATATATACATGTATATATGTGTATATATATATGTGTGGGTGTGTGTGTATGTATCTATATGTATGTGTATACACACAGATTGGTAGGTAGATAAATAGATAAATAGGTAATTAATTATGCATACATACACGTGTATGTGTGTGAGTATTCGTATCCGTATCAAAACATGTATATGTGGGTATGCATTCATGTATATATCTATGCATGCATACACGTCCTTTCTCTCTTTTCTTATCCACGCATACACATGCATGCATACACACATATTTTTTATGTATTCTCATATATGTATATATGAATGTATGCATATGTATGTGTGTGTGTGTGTGTGTGTGTGTGTGTGTGTGTGTGTGTGTGTGTGTGTGTGTGTGTGTGTGTGTGTGCCTGTGTGTGTGTGCCTGCATGTATGTGTATTAATCTTTGTACTATACAGTATTATATACCCATTTCAGTAGATTTTTGCCAATTGGTTTGGTGAAACCGCTTAATAAAATCGGTTGAAAATGCTCTATAAGCCTATGTAGTATAAATATTAATATCTCCGTTCTCGTGACCAACATATGATGGCATGTTTTTATGTCTTCCGAGACGACTGTACATACATACATACATACATACATACATACATACATACATACATACATACATACATGCATACATGCATACATACATGTGTGGGGGGGGGGGGGGGGTGACTACAAACGTACCTACATGTGGACTGTATTTTTCTTCCGTCTTCCTTTTCTCTTGGATTTTCCTCTGTTTACTGTCTTTTCTACAAAAGAGCTTTGCTCGAAACGTAAAACACCCTTTCTTTCCTTTCCTGAGCGTCTTTTAATACTTTGCATGTACCACGTTCCCGCGTTGTTGCTTTTTCTTGTTGTGATTTTTTTCTTCTGTTTATGGGATTAATTATATACACACACGTGGAGGCGCAATGGCCCAGTGGTTAGGGCAGCGGACTCGCGGTTTCGATTCCCAGATTGGGCATTGTGAGTGTTTATTGAGCGAAAACACCTAACGCTCCACGAGGCTCCGGCAGGAGATGGTGGCGAACCCTGCTGTACTCTTTCACCACAACTTTCTCTCATTCTTACTTCCTGTTTCTGGTGTGCCTGTAATTCAAAGGGTCAGCCTTGTTACACTGTGTCACGCTGAATATCCCCGAGAACTACGTTAAGGGTACACGTGTCTGTGGGATGCTCAGCCACTTTCACGTTAATTTCAGGTGCAGGCTGTTCCGTTCATCAGATCAACTGGAACCCTCGACGGAGTGCCAACAACATACGCACAAACACGCACACACACACACGAAGGGGTGCTGAAAAGTTCCGGGCTTTGGGTGGGAGAAAATACAGGAGGGTCACTTAATTATGATTTTATTGAACATATTTCTCTCTCAGACTCACACACTTATTGCAGCGGTTTTTCAGTTTTTCTCAATCCTGTAAAAGAACTTGTAATGTTGGGTCTCCTACCGAGCCATTTGCGATTCTCTTAAAGCCAGGAACTTTTCAGCAGCCCCTTGTTTATGTAAATATCAAATCTACTTACAAGGCTTTGGTTGACACGAAGTTTTAGAAGAAGGCGTAGAAGACACTTGACCAAGATGCCACGCATTGGGACTGAACCCGGGACCATGTGACTGGAAATCAAGCTTCTAACAGTACAGCCACGCTTACGTCTGTGTGTGTGTGTATGTTTGTTTGTGTGTGTTGTTTGTGTTAAGATCCCATGAAAACGAATCTTAGTCAATGATCAGCTGATAATTTTAAACATACTTTAAAATAATAGCCGTAGCTTGATATACACGATACAAATATCAAAGGTGCTCTTCCAGTCTTTAAGCCGGTGTGCTTTAAACTTAACTTAATTTAGCTGACATTTCTAGCAGGCTGGAGGGTGGCATAAATGGTTTTTCTGTTGTGCTATCACAGATATGTAATCAAAGTGTGAATGAATTATCGGGGCGGGTTTAAGATTATTATCAGATAACGATAAATTACTAATAAATTCAACGCTGCATTCCTTAGAAAAGTGATTCACAGATTAGCTAATTTGTTTAATGAAACATTATCTTTCAGTTATCAATGTCGAATAATATGTTTAATTCTATATTTCCTGTATTTATTTAACTTCGTTATTATAAAATGATTAAATTACAGGTTAATTTAATGAACATAGTGGATGCCTTATTTCAATTTCTTGTATTTTGTTGTGAGATTGATTGCTGAGTATGTAAAATATATAATAACAATCAAGTTTCTGGTGCGCAAAATCTTTAGCATTCCAAAAATAATGAAGTAACTAACTCAGACATATTACAAAAGAACATTTATCTTTTGGAACAATCTACGATTCCAGTGCCAAGTCCATACAGGACGATGCACTAATTTTAATTGTAGAAATATTTAGGCCGACTCCAGGAAATCGCTACTATGAAGTAAATTGTTTTCGGGGAAGGTCTATGATAAGATAGAACAGCCAATTACGTCAGAGGAGCTAAAAAAAAAAGTTAAGTGTCAGTGAGAGGAAAGTGAAGGCGCGCTAAAATTACTTTCAAAGCATGTATCTCTCTTTAAATAGACGAGCTGTGCCAAATCTTCTTGTAATCCGATCAGATAAGTAGTTAACATTTGAGCATTTGGGAACAGGGTTTCAGGAACTGTACAACAAAAGACACTGTTTAATTATTATATTATATCATATTATATTATATGCATAATTTTATTTCAGTCAGTAGACTGCAACTATGCTGGGGCACCGACATAAAGAATTTTAGTCGACTCCAATAATCAACTCCAATACTATATTTTATACGTATGGAAATTTTTCTGTCCGTATTTTTTAATGAACTGCTAGGCTGAAGGTTGTCAAGCAGTTGTGGGAAACAAATACAGCCACATACGCACACACACACGCCACACACACACACACACACACACACACACACACACACACATATACATACACACACACACATACATACATATATATATATATATATATATATATATATAAATCATAACACAAATGGGTTAACGTTCACTACATCTGTTTCAGATGTGTTCTTTGTTGATGATGAAAACAATTACATTATGTAAATTAACCGTTTTCTTCAGGTGAATTGAGAATAAAATTTAACATTTTGTATTTTTCACACAAATAGTATGAAATGTGTTTTGACCCTCTCATGTCGGTTCCAGCTGAGAAAGTGTACAGGTGCGCTTATCTCTAATTCAATTTAGCAGAAAAGTTAACAGAATAATTTAGTCTTTTTTTTTCTTGAATCTGATATCTCAAGACCAGACATTACGAAGTATTGTCTCCCGCCAATACCATTATTATTTAAGATATATCGAACACAGAACTTGGACAATGCCTTTCAGAATTAATGAATAACCAATCAAAACCAATAAATATCATTCATAGAAGTATTATATCAATCTTATATTATAGACTTCAGCAGACAGAAGGTAATGAACCGGTGAATGAGTTTTCTGAAACATTTCTTCGGATACATTATTCAGAACAAAATGATATTTAGTTCCGTCTTTAATAAACTATGTTCTTTATTACTGCGATATGTTCTTGATGCGGTTTTCATTGACCATCCCTAATCCTTATCTCAATAAAATGAGAATAAATTGTCTGATCACAATTGATAATAGATCTACTGGCTAGTTACTTTACCCGTGGGATTTAAAAAGAAATTATGTGTCAAGTGAGGTAAAATAATTTTCATGAATTCACAGCCCCGGTAATATGTGATAAACTTATGGTTTATAGCATATTTCAGTAATTTATTAGATTGATAAATGTAACGAATCAATAACTACGGTACAATATACTTTATTAGGCCTTCACAAAAAATATTTCTTTCAAAGCCTGACATTGCTCGGAGACATTCATTTTTGTAACAATGGCTTCGAGACATTCTCGTATTTTAAGAAGTATCATATAACAGTTTTGGTGTCAGTTAATCAAAGAGACTCATTCAAAAGAGACAAATTGCATATTTTGTGTGTTTGGAAAATAAGACATCAACTTCCCCTTTTTTTAAGCGATGATGATAAAAATCAGTAATGTAATTACTGCTGTAACAAACACAAATAAATTGCATTTCATTTCAATGGCTGCAGGGATGTTTATATTTAAATACAGAAAATTGATAGAATTTTTACAACTGTGACAGTGTTGTTTTTCGTTTTTCGGATTTTTATTTTTGTTTCTTTAGCAACCTTTCGTATACTTGTAAGAATTCTTATTTAAAATGAATATTATATTTTGTTTTAAAATTAATGTAGTTGGAGGGTGGCTGAAGTAATAGTATCGATTTTTAAATTTATTTTATTAACCCAGTAGCAATGTAAAGCAGGTAAACGCCGAACTCATCCGAAGCTGATATATTACTGCTACTTATTTTATTAACCTCAAAGCTAATGAATGTAAATTAGATCTTGAAAATTTGAAATCAGAATAGTGAATTACCGAAAGTTACATCGCATATAACATTCTTCCTTGTCCACATGCTCTGAGTGTCGAACCAACAAAGGAGCTTTAATGTGGGATCCCGACCTGATAGAAATAAGTCAGTTTTTTCACATACCACAACGGTTAAAGAAATGAAGAACACATTGCATATATGTGGTCCTAGATACATAATGGCTGAAAAACGTCGTGATGGCCATAGCTGGAATGCCTTTCATTATATGTCTACTCAACCAGGACTGACTTGATTGAATAGACCATTAATAACAATAACAGTTGGACCGATCAGTCGGCTGAAAGTTGGCTTGTTATTTGAATAATTCATAGTTCGCACCCACCCACATATAACTACTAACAGAATTTCTGCTAATAATTATAAACTTGTCGAGTGTTTCATTAGTTTGCTACACAAAAATGTGAATTCTTGCATCATAAAACACGGTACAAATTAGCATTTGGCATAACTATCATAGAAGTGGGACATATCTTGAGTAGCATCATATAACCTGAAATAGATATCAATATTTCTTTGCCTATTACGCAAAGCCCCTTTAAAATGCAAGTAGAGACTGATAAGATCTTAGGCGAAGCGTTCTCACTAAATCTGGTCCAATTAACAAACCATTCAGCATATCGGGGTCCTTATCGCTCCATCAGTATTCTACATATCTCTCAATCTAGTTGTATATTAATTGCATCACAAAGTGTTAGAGAGGCTCATTGATTTACAAATAGCTTTTAAATGTACTTTAAACAAGCTAAAACAGAATTTAGGTTCAAGAATTATCATCTCGTTTTTCTCATTCCAAATATTTCTCTTTAAGCTAAGAAAAATATTAAAAGATCTTTATAGGCTAGTCTGCATGGTCTATTCACTCACATAATATGCTCAATATGACTGATACAATAAATTTAACGGGTTTGTCCCTGGAGAAATATAGGACAAACGTGGACTAAAAGAGTCTCGCAGAACTTTAAATTATCATTCAGCCAAATAAAGATGAATGATAATAAAAGATCGTTTTTATAAAGTGGTGGGAGTATGAAAGAAAGTAAATTTAAAGCAGAGACTCTGTCCGAATGCTTATAATAGAACAGGCTGCGCTAAAATCTCCCATGGACAAGGTTGTAGTGTGAAATGAACGGGCCTTCCGACGGGCTTTCACCACGGCGTTTCAAACTACAAAATTTTACTCACGTAGATTTGGTCGCCCGCATGTAATATTACAAGACATTTGTTCAAAGTTCTATGCAGCGAAATGAAATCCGAAACCACATATGTAGGAAGTAAACTTCTTAACCACGCATCTACACCTATTCCTCCATGTTTCCTGGAGACACGTTTCTATAACCCCTAACATCCAAACTAAGGGACAGGAAAATGAACTAGACTGTTTTCCACTTGTCTTCTCGGAGATGATACACTACCTAATACTTATAGGAAAAACGGAAAGCATTGTAATGCTTATGACGTCTTTATGAAGTATGTATTGTGGATGAAGGTAATGTGTAAGAATATATGCGTTAATATCCCCAGTGTTGAAAATTTGATGTTAGAAATCAAGATTCTTATATTAATCACAGCCAAAGAATTCATAAATAAGGTGAAATCTATCATCAGATTAAACAAACTGATTTAATGCCAATATACATTAGAAAGCTTAGTAAATAAATAGAACATAAGTTAACATCTGCTAGCTGATCATCAGTTCGAAATAATAGCCCATTTATCTGATATTAATGACGAATTGATATTAAGGCTTAGTGATTTGCTGCATATGAGACAGAAGCTATTTATCAATTACGTTCATAAAGAGTTTTGTAGTGAGAAAATTTGACGTAGATTATTGTTAGATTTCATGTCTGATCTAAAGTTCGAAATTTATAACAATGGTTGACAGTTGATTAGCTAGATACAGGATTGGTTGATTATGTTATAGTTCATATATTTATAAATACATTGATCAACAATTTCGATTTTTCATTGGATAAATTTATCTCAAATAGTAATTACTCGTCAAGCTTTGAGAATGAAAATTGTCGTCCCAATAGCTGAGAGGAGGAAAATTCATAGTTTTGAGCTGCTGGTGTGAGGGCGGGGTGGAAATATTAATGGAAGGATTTCTGACTGGACAACTACACAAATTGTTGTCGATGCTCTTTGATCTTATTCCTTTACCGATCACTTATAAAGTAGGTGTATGATTAAAACAGTTATAGTTATGGCCATCCTAAGTTTTCTTTTCAGGTATAGCATGTATTCAGGACCACTTTACCCGAAGTGTTCTCCTCTATTTAAGACAGTATAACGTGAATGAAGGAGACTTGGTTGTTATTCTCGTAGATCAAGGGGCCGAAGCTATATGAGACGGTACACGTTGCCAATGAAGACAGCATTTGTAAATTATAAGCAGCTTAACTAAATTTCAAATCCTTTTATATACGAAATCTACAACGGACATGAATCTTTGTGTCAAAGGAAAAATACTGCCTAAATTTCTGCACTAGTGCAGAACTATGCATAAGAGATTGTTAGGAGAGAAATGCAGCAGTGTTTGTATTCAGCCCCACGTGATTTCTCCCCCAAAACATCCATCGCTTGCTCCCCAAAATAGAATCAATGGAATATGCATTCTTCCATTCATTTCTTAATTAATCATTAGTCTTTATCAATTTATGCAATAGGATTGTTCTCAGAATTCTTAATAGTAACAGCTGTAATCCTAAATCCTATATAATTCGCATAATAACAAAATATTGCGGAAGAGGAGTTAACTAAATATCATTCGTAGGAACTAAAGTTTATATTCTTTGTGAAATTGCAAATATCTATTTCCCATTTCTTCAAGTCGAGTAGTTTCAACAGATATTTAAAGTATTGACATACATTTTAAATTGGATATAAAATAAACGTGCTTTTTTTCATATTAATACCTACAGATTTCTTAGCTTTGTGCCAAATCAGAAACTATTATGAAGACAAAAGTATATATTACTCCAATAAATAAATTCAATAATCAAATATTTCTATTTTCTTTTCGACTATTCGTAATTATTGATCTTCACTAAGCATATCCCTGCATTATTATTCTCATTGCTTATCTCGACGTTGGATCTGGTTGAGAAAATCTACGATCAAAGGCGTTGAAGTCATTATGATATTATCTTTTTGTAAGGCATAGTGGATGTAGAACAAATGTATTCTTTCTCTCCTTTCACTTTCTAAGACATTAGGGTGTAATAGAGGGAGATTTCGCTATTATTTTTACAATAACAAGCGACCACGTAGAGGCTTCCTTGCTGATTCAATGCATAATTCAATTGGTATCAGAAGAAGAGAAGTGGGAGTTAAAAAGCAAGAGGAGTCCAAATAACTTCAAAGAGAAACAGTGATTCAAACTAGGCTTATTAAATGCTTTATAACTATCATTCTTTATAATAATAAATACGTTTTACGATAGTAAACTATACCAACTATTTATTACACAATTAAAAACTCAAGGATCACTAATAAAATTGCTTCAATTTTAATTATATTAATTTGATGAAATTTTTATTATGTTTATGAAATGTCTATTAGTTTGGTTTTTGGGTGCAGAAATTCCTTATTTTCACACTTGGTATATTGAGAGATCTGCATACATACATACATACATACATACATAGACACAAACACACACATACATATATATAGTGCTTCATATTTATTTAATTCTTGTATTTGTTAAGGGATGGCCCTGCTTCACAAATTAACACGATGAAACGAATCCAAAAGAACGATTGATTGACATATATGTAGTCAATTACTTTCTTTGAGACACGAGGTTTTTTCTCTTTATCTTACTACCTTTGCTTCTCTGAATTCGTGATTCAAATACGCTTTCTACCCAGGCCCACATGATTCACCTATATTACCTCCTAATGCCAGCTTTAGAGTGTTTCCTATCCCAGACGTGGTTCAAAACGTTTATAGCAAGAACGTCAACTTCTGGAATCACACACATACAATCTTCTTTTTCACACTGCTTTGCAATTTTGAAGGTGAATATCAACCAGTTCAATTTCATGTACTGTCGTGGGATTTTTAAACAATATAAGCACTCCATTATTTTCTATGACAACCTTATTAAAACTACACTCTTGATTAATACGGATCAGAAATCAAACTTTGAACTATCGACTGTTTCTTCTGACATTTCTGCTAAACTCAACAAAACACTTAAGATTCTACTGAGAATTGACTGGTTTCTGTTCAGTGCATACTTTTCATTACTAAGAAATAGTTGAATTTATTCAAATACTGTTATTTATTGATTGATTTTTACAACATGCATAGTACCAATAACACTATAAATAAAAGATCAAATATTCTGTTTTATAAGATTAATTTTTTCTTGTTCAATTATTTAAAACGCAAACACTTTCATTTTATTCTTACTTTTAAGAATTGATTATTTCAGGAACAAAGAATTTAAACATGAAATTAATTTTTATTAGTATTTCTAAAAATACTCTCTTGTGAACAAAAAAAAAGTATTTCTAGAACTAAACAAAAAAAAATATCTGAAAATAACATTTTCGAAATTTTAAAGAAAACATGTTCACTGAATGTTTAAGCGTAAACTGTGATAAGAACAGGAATTAACCTATTGTTGTTTTCCTTTCTTATTTCTGTATTTATCCACGGAAAGCGGGTTTCTTTGCATTTTATTCAAGAATTTTCTGAATGCCTAGCAGAGATGTAAATTAAGTAACTTAAAATATATATTTCCCACAGGGGGCTAAACATAGAGAGGACAAACAAGGACAGACAAAGGGATGAAGTAGATTACATCGACTCCAGTGTGTAAATGGTACTTATTTAATTGACCCCGAAAGGATGAAATTCAAAGTCGACCTCGGCGGAATTTGAACTCAGAACATAAAGACAGGCGGAATACCGCTAAGCAATTCGCCTGGTGTGCTAACGACTCTGCCAGCTCAACGCCCTACTTAAAATATATATTGATGCCACTAGTTACAATCTTTGACGCTCTTCGTTGATGCTAAAGATAATATAGCAATCATATATGTGTTACTCAGTATAATCTCCAGTATTCTTTCTATTAGTAGGTAACAAGGATCCTATTTTATATTTCCTTACATAGTACCGAGGAACGAAGTTGGTTTACTTCAAACTTTTGGTCAGAATACTTTTATATTCAAGGTCGATCCACAATATTTATTTTGTTATTACTGCTACTACACTGTAGTTATGGACATCATACTTAATCTCATAAAATTTCAAGGTAAGGATTATCTAATAAAAACAATAGCTAAGCGTGCAGCTGAAGTCCTTGCACTACATTTATTCTGTTTTCTTATGGACCGAGCTCAACTCGAGCTGGAGCCGTCTTCCTTTCATGAGTCTTTAAAATATGCACCTGCCTTTTACTAATTCCACTCAAGTCATTAAGCTTACAGCACACAAATATTTATATTTTCTAATAAGAAACCAATAACTATGGCACATCCAGTTTCGTAAACACCTAACTGTGTAAGAATAAATACTTGTTAATGACAGCTTCTAAACCTAAAATGTTTTCATTTATATAATGATAAAGCATTACTAGCATAGATGATCTGATATTTACTGAAATAAATATCCTCAAGATGTTTGAAAGGCATAGGCATATATAGTCTCCAATAAAATACGTATAACATCTATATGACTTCTCAATTGATATTGATTTCAAATTTTGACACAAGGCCAGAAATTATAGAGTAGGGGGTAAGTGAATTACATCGACCCCAGTATTCAACTGGTATTGATTATAGACCACGTAAGGCTGAAAGGCAATATCCACCCCGACGGTATTTGAACCCAGAACATTAAGACGGACAAAATACTGCTAAGCACTTTGTTCGAAATTCTAACGATTCTGCCAGCTCGCTGACTTCAGGATTGCTATTAACTGACGTTTCTCGAAGCTGTGTAGCATAATTCCCTGTGATATGAGGACACCATAAAAATTTTCGGATAACGTGTATGTTTTATATCTAATATAGTTTAGTTTAAACACGTCGATCTCACGAAAGGCCTCCAAGAAAAACTAACGTACTGCCAAAAGTAATCAGATTCACTAGCCCATTACACTTACGGCAATTACGCGAACTGATTATATGGAGGCGACAATGAAGCGTCAGTGGAAAGAGCCGAACTACAGAAACCTCAATTCAGCATATCGAAAACATATCGTCTAACCTATCTACAGTGCTTGTCTCTAAAGAACAATATACTAAATAACACGCAATCAAAAATTCATTATGTGTATGTCAGATATAACTGGTGAAAGTGTTTTGGCTCAATATTATATTTTTAAATGTTGCTTAGATTATAAATGTATTAATAAAGGTTATAAAGGTTCGAAAAGAATAATAGACATTTTAGTTTTTAGCACCTTTGTTTCAAATGAATATTAGATATTTAGTAGATCAAAGACTAAAAATCATGAATTATTTTGCGGGTGAAAATGCAAACGAATAAAAAAGTTTATTGATGTCTGTGACATTTCATCTTTCAATGGAAAGCAGTGCAGCTGAGAATTGACACGGCTAACAGTGATTTGATTATTAGTATTTCAATAAACTATTACTAACGTTTAGAAAATTTATCAATTCTACTAATTAAAAAGATTAGACATTCCATATATATACAGATATTAGGCGTGACAATACGCGTAATCATTCATGCCTTTAGGACATGTACGCGTCTGAAATCTCTAACCTCATAACCATCACAAGAATAGTGGACTATGAGGATAACTGGATGGATGTATGTTATATTGTCTCTTCATTTTCTTGAAGGAAAAACTCAGCATTTCGAGTTTGTTTCTTAAACACTTATGAAAAGACAATGAAGTATGATTAGAATATGAATATGTAATCTACGTAAAGAAGTTGTAATTCTGAACGCTCCGTGTGTCATAGATTTTGAATGAAATACGTATCTTCTGGAAAGCTGACTGCTGCAGCACTACATACATTTCGTTACATAAATATATATTCATATATGTATGCATACATATACAGGGTATTCGGGCTAAATATAACTATTTCTATGTCCCCTTTTTTCAGGAACAGCTTGATGTATTGGTGAACAGTCAACGACGTTAGAGAACATAATGACTAAAGTTGTAGTTGAGAAAAAGTTAGCTGATATGGAAGATGGGAAGCCATCTGAATATTGGAAAAGAGTTCCCTATATCATGATGATTCGTGCTAGGTATCAAATGTTAACAGCCTGGCTCAATGCCCCATGAATACTGTAAGGGCTGTAAGACGTGACATGAACAGCTGCAACAGAGACTACGAAGCTGAGGCGAGCCAGAAGAATCACAGCAGGCATTCAGGCTGCCTTCGTTCGCCGGAATCGATCCCCACATCTTTGAACAGGATCTTAGGCTCAATTCAAACGGCTATATAAAGCTGCTGGAGGATGTAGTTAAACCGTGGCTGAAGAGAGTTTCTCCTGGAAGGTCATATGTGTAGCAACAGTTTTCGGGGCTTTGTCACACTTCCGGAAAGTGTCAGAAGTGACTGTCGGAGAATTTCTACGATTTCGCCAGCCCCAATTTCTGGCCTCCTAATTCGTCCGTAATTCAAAGGATAACTATGCGAGGTATATGTTTGAGAAAGACAATCAACTGCTCAGCTTGCAACACCAAGAGCGAGTTGGTGACCAAGATCAACGAGGCGTTCTTTTCAGGGATACAAGAACACAAGGACCAACGTCTGAAGCTATCTTGATGCCGTGATAGAAGCTGAAGGCGATTACTTTCAGTAAACTGTTACCTTTCAGTCACAATCTAGTCGATTATTTTCAAAACATTTAGTTTTTGGACGGGATATTATCTTTTCTTTTCCTTTTATTCAAACTGTCAAATTTATCCAGAGCACTATCGTAATATAATTGTATTGCTTTGTATTTACGTACATATATACACCATATGCGCTCTGATATACTTTTACTTATATATATTTCTCTTTCATAGAGAACTAAATCTTATACACATATAATTGAATTACTCAACAACTACACATACATCAGAGTATGTCATTCGCACACAATACATACTTATACACACACACACATACACACACACACACATATATATATATATACATAATGCATCGATTTCTAATTCCCGTTTGTTCTAGGAAACCTATAAAACATATACGTATGTGTGCATGTACGTTCTCTCTCTCTCTCTCTCTCTCTCTCTCTCTCTCTCTCTCTCTCTCTCTCTCTCTCTCTCACATACACACACACACACACACACACACACACACACACACACACACATGTTTATAAATTTGCAAGCAAACTCGGACGGAGAAGAGCGACTCACATACGTTCTTTTTAATAGTAACTCTCATTATATATTACTCATATAATAATATATAAAAATATATAATGATTTCAGATGGCGACTTGATATTATTTTTACGTTGTAGGTTTGTTAATGGCGACTCATATCTTATACGTGTCTATTTAAACAAAAATTAAGAAAAAAATAATAATGTGTTTTAATATAATATTTTTAGGGCAAAAATTATCCAATTAATATTCAGTAAGTAAATTGTGAACTTAATAATTTACAAAAAGTTAGAGGAAGTTGCAAACGTAGGTGATACATACGATAATATATTGTTTAAATGCAACATAAAAAGTACAGACTTTATATTAATTTCAATATAAAATGAAGAGTAAATGAATTAAAGAAATATCAGATTAGTTATGTAGCGTAAGAAAAGTATATATAAATTATAAAAGAATATTAATTGTTTCATATCTGCACAATAATTACAATGTAAAATAATTACGCACGCACGCACACATATACACACAAATATATTTATATATGTGTGCATGCTTGTATGTGTATATATGCTTGTAATTATGTATGTATGTATGTATGTATGTATGTATGTATGTATGTATGTATGTATGTATGTATGATTGTATGTATGTCAATAGAAAGACATCAATGATAGTTAAAATACTACTCTAACAAACGACAAGGTAATTTGTACATTGTCGCTCAAACTGCTAAGAACAATCAGCAAATCTCTTTCGAATTAGCCCCCTCTGACTTTTAAAATAACGATAGATTTGCTATTATCGTTTTTGCTAAACTCCGCCAGAAACTAAAAAAAAAATAGGTGTCAAGGTTGGAACACTTTCCTTCATAGGTCATCTTGATCAAGGCTAACCGGAAGATAATCAACTCCCTTATCTTCCAACATTAAATTCAGACCGGTGCCTGAAGGTTACGACTGCACTTTATGCACTTAATTTTTTCGACACTAGAATATCTATTTCTCATTATCCTAGTCTCCTAGCCAGAGATTAACGAATAGCATATTAAACTACATGGAAATTATGTAAATTTATTCATAACTCAACGTTACCTTAGGAAATATCTCATATTACCATCCATTAGGCTTGAGTTTAGTCATTTTAAATACCGATTTGTACCGAATCATTTACAATGATTAATGATCAGAAACCAGCTTCCTCTCGAGATGACGTGAAGAAATGTTTGGTAATTATTTAACACTGGTCTCTAAACAGTAATTATAATTCCGAATCATATGGAAGTATCGGTACTAATTTGAATCAGTTTTACAGCGGTTCTTCATTGGAATTATATGTTTGGCTTCTTTTGGAAAATAAAGAGACTATCTAGCTTAAGGTCAGCTTGTCAAACTGCAGATTATATCTAATTATTCATTCCATGGAATCCTTATTGCTGTGTTGTCCAGTCAACCAGACCTAAAACCTGTAAAGCAGAAGTAATAATGTTTGCGGAAAGTGGAAAAACGAATATATATATATATATATATACTTTTTCACACCTACATACACACATACATACGTTAAGATCACCAGCATTCTCTCACACACACACACGGCTTCTCGTATTTAGGTTCACCGCTTCTTTCCCCTTTGTTATCTCCCCTTTTTCTTAGCTTTCCTGCGTGAACTTTCTGTCCGGCAGTCGGCATGATAGATCGCTGACCACTACATTTAATTTTTTTTCTCCTTGTTTTTTCTCCTTATTTCATTCTGTTGAAGAGCGTAGCTCGAAACGTTAAATACTTTCTCTATTCCCGAGCGTTAAACTAATACATCCTTTTGTTGTTTACACCACCTGTCCTCGTCTGTTGTTTTTTCGTAAATTCTCCTATATATATATATATATATATATATATATATATATATATATATATATATATAACGGAGTTATTAGTGACGCATTATCAATATATACCTATCAATCTGCAATGGTGATCATCTCTATCCTCGGACCCTCTCACACGAATATGCGGAGTCCTTTACTAATCTAAACAATATTGCTAGCCTAGTGTAGTAACAGAGAGCAGACAATTTGGTGAGAAGGAACTAGTCGATTACATCGACACCAGTGTTTCACTGTTACTTAATTTATCAACCCCGAGAAGATGAAAAGCTAAGTAGACCTTAGCGGAATTTGAAGTCAGAACATAGCAACGGGCGAAATGCCGCGAAGCATTTGGTTCGGCATGCAAACGATTCTGTCAGCTCGCCGCCTTAATATTAACAATAATAAAAACAACAACGAGAACAACAACAACAACAACAACAACAACAACAACAACAACAACAACAATAATAATAATAATAATAATAGTGGTTTCAAATTTTGTCACAAGAGCACCCATTTTGGGGGAGAGGATGAGTCGATTACATCGACCTAGTGTTTAAACGGTATTATTTTTATCTTTTCTACTCTAGGCACAAGGCCCAAAATTTTGTGGGATGGGGCCAGTCGATGACATCGTCCCCAGTACGCAACTGGTACTTAATTTATCGACCCCGAAAGGATGAAAGGCAAAGTGCACCTCGGTGTAATTTGAACTCAGGTGGTAGCGACAGACGAAATATCGCTAAGCATTTCGTCCGGCGTGCCAACGTTTCTGCCTCCTTCCTACTAAAGGCACAAGGCCTGAAAATTTGATGGGAGGGGACTAATCGATCACATCGACACCAGTGTTTCACTGGTACTTAATTTATCAACCCCGAAAACATGAAAAGCTAAGTCGACCTCAGCGGAATTTGAACTACCGCTAAGCAATTGGTCCAGCATGCTAACGATTCTGTCAGCGCGCCACCTTAATAATAATAATAATAATAATAATAATAATAATAATAATAATAATAATAATAATAACAATAACAATAAGAAGAAGAAGAAGAAGAAAAAGAAGAAGAAGAAGAACAACAACAACAACAACAACAATAATAATAATAATAATAATAATAATAATAATAATAATAGCTTCAAATTTTGTTACAAGATCAGCCATTTTGGGAGATGTGACGATTACATCGACCCCAGTGTTTCACTGGTACTTAATTTATCGATATCGAAAGGATGAAAGGCAAAGTCGGCTTCGGCGACGGGCGAAATACCGCTAAGCATTTAGTCCGCTGGAGCTGAACAATATCTTGCACAGAGAAGTGAAAGACAAGGTCACCACTGCATATTTGAAGCCACTCAAAATAGTCATTCAATCAAAACTCAACTCAAGGAGCCTTGTTACTGCCATCAGCATATGTGCTGATGCTGTAGTCTGCTATAGTGCACCCATCCTGAAATGGAAACGAGCGAAGAGATCAACTCGATCGCACAACCGGAAAGACAATGACATTGAATGGTGCCCATCACCCTAAGGCCAACGTACACAGGTTCTATACGAAGAGATGTAAAGATGGATGTGGGCTGAATATCGTACGGGAGTGCATCAGAAGCTGCTAGAAATGAATACTAAAGTTAATTCTGTTATCAGTAGGATAGATACCAAAAATATAGGAGACACTAACTTATTGATCTATGCAGGAGAGGCAGTTGTCACTAGAAGTTTAGATATTTCACAGGGAAAGATTGAAGAAGAGCAAATGTGGCAAAGGAGACTACAAAATAAATTAAAAACTTTAAGACAAGATCTGAGAAGAATAGAAAGCTGGAAACTCTTCAAGACATTAAAGGCAAGTAATGACCAGTCAATTTTAGACATACCAGTATTCAAACTAAATGATTTCTTGCATGTAAATTGTTGCTACATTGCTTGAAAGACATTTGCAATGGTCTGTTCAGTGTAGAGTAATAAAATAAACAAATGTCCACTGTCTAACTTAGTTCTATTAGTTAAATAAGTTTATTCGGAAAATGAATCAAATTAATGACGTTGAGTTGGACAAAGCTTTTTAAATCAAAGCCGTGACAAACTTTAGACATGCACATCAAAATTGGCTAAAGTTCAATATGTATGGCTAAATGATTTTGAACGTATCATGTTAATCGCAGTAAAACAGTAAAAATGTAAATTTTATTGCATTCGTCAAGCAAACAAATTTCAGTTAATATTTGAAACGCGGACACAAGCTTAGACAACTATAGCAAATATTATAGTTAAGATGATCAGAAGCAGATAATTATAGCTGTAGACATGTGTTATTGACATTCAGACATTCACGTTCTTGTTTATAGGAGCAACGGTTAATCACTGGTAATTCCACAACATATAGAACAATTGTTCTTTTTTGATGTCAACATTCATTATAGAATTATACAAACAAAATCCGAGCCACCCGCCAACACTGACAGACTGTGGCAGCCAGTTTTCTCGTTGGTAAATAGAAGAAAAAAAAAATGAAATGTCCATTAGTTTAATTAACTATAAATTACAATTAAGCAAATGTATAAAATTTCCCATTAATATTGTCATTTTATAAATATTCAGATTGGAAATACATAAAATTTGAGAAATGTGATAGAAGACAGGTGAAGGTTTCGATCAATTGAATTTAAACAAGCATGAAGAAAATAATATGAAATTTTTATGTAACTGTTCACACAAATTAGGATCAGTTTATTTCATTTATTTTATATATTTTATTTAAAATTTCAAATGGTAGCATCTTTGGTTACAGGCTTCCAACTGCCCAATTGCTGGTTCACTGCATGATGTGAGATTATATTTTACAATTATAAACTAATATTGAATTCTAAGATGTTAATTTAACTTTGTGTAATATTCAACTTCACCACGATTAATTATATGCACAGCTCACTAATTAAGCTAAACAATAAGACTTTCAGCTGGTATTTTATAACCATAAGCGTGTATAATTCTTCAAATTAACTTCTAAACAATAATTTCCATTTGTATTGTGGATGCCAATAAGCAATATATGTACAATATATTCGTAATTAAACCTGCTTCATTCACGCTGATATCATCGGGAGATGAATGAATACCACGACTTTCCTAGTGCATTCCCCAAATTTATAATTTATTTTGTGTCGGACTGAGCATCACTAATATAACAACTTAGAAAAGTACTTTAGCTTAATGAGAAGTGATTGCATATTTCCTTTGTTTTCTTTGGGATATTGTACCACAGTTGTCACTCGCAAACTTGTATGATTTAGTAGCATGTATCAAGCTATTACTATTTGTTTTATATGCCTGTCTCATGCGCAGTTATCCTGTCATCTCTTCCACCCTTTATACAGTAAGACATAGGGAACATGGTAACTGAGAGTAGTGAGAGAGCTGTACCAGCACACAGCTGATACCTAAGTCTAATCGTTTGAAAATGAGTAATTTGAAACGAAACACCTTGCGCAATGTCATAACGTACCGCTCCATACAGGAATTGAACGCATGACCTTGTGGTGCTGAGCCCAACACTACAGTTACTGCTAGGACACAAGGCCATGTACGAATCGTGATATTTGAGAATTTACCAAGATCTCCTCCATCATAACGCGAATAACAAATTTCTTCCGCAGTGAAATGTTTAAATCTCCAAACTTCGTAATTTGTCCCTTTTCAGTTGAACCTGTATCAGTCTTAGCCTTCTGTTATCTATGATAATTTAGTGTCATATTAAATTGATCCTGCAAGGCGCTGAGCTGGCAGAATCGTTAGTTTAAATTCCGCCGAGGTCGACTTTGCCTTGCGTCCTTCGGGGTCGATAAATTAAGTAACACTCAAGAACTAGGGTCGATGTCATCGACTGTCGCCCTCCCTACAAAAACACAGGCCTTGTGCCTATAGTAGAAATGATATTAAATTGATCCTGTATTTGAGTGAAATTTTAATTGAACTGCAAAATGTCGACCTCGACTGTCGTTGAACACAGAACTAAAAGATCCGTAACTACATACACAACATTTTGGCCCGAAGTTTTAGTAATTTTGCCAATCCACAGAACACTATACTTTCAATATTTCTTTTACACGTATAACTAACTGAAATCTACTCCCAATACTACCTTTCAATAACATTCTTTCAACAGTTTCTTCATTCTAACATCTCTTTATAGTCTTCAAATGTATACTATTCATCGCAGTTGAAAAGTTTTTCAATGCTTCTGTTCAATACAACTCTTTCAACATTTAGTATAAATCTGACATTTAGGTTTTTTTTCAGTCATGATTCTACTGCTATATCAATGAGTTATTTGACTAAATTATTTCAAACATATTTTAAACGTTAACAAAATACACATAAATATCTGTTAAAACATTTACGTTATCAACATATTCAAAATATATATTAGCCTCTTGCCACAATATCTACCAACATTTAATAAAAAGAATTTACAAATCGCAAACGCCCGACCAATTTTCTGTACTGTTAACATGCCTCCGATGTAATTTTTCGCCAGCATATTCATCTACGTATTAAATTACACCCGAAGAAATGCCATCCGCTTTGTAAATAAATAATTTAACACAAAAACATTTCTGTTCGTTTTTTTACCCTTATCTCAATATGAAACTGTTCTTTTTCATTTCTTGTTCTTTTTCATTTCTTGTTCTTTTTCATTTCCCCGTATCTAATAGAATCTATCCATATTCTTTTCTTTTCAAAAATACTTCGCCAAACCATAACGTCTTCGTAATTCGATTTGGGTTTCGAGATGAAGTAGTTTTTGCTTTTATTACGCCACTGATACCTGTCTCCTTTTAAGAGATCGTTGGTAGACCTGAAAGAGGTCGCACCGAAATCTCCATTAAATCAAAACCTTATAAAAAATTCATCGTATTGATTGATTCCTGATAAAGTAACGTGATAGTAACCAATAACCCAGCAATGAGTATTATAAGAATTCATCTAAGCAACTGTATGTCGGTTTGTAAGAATGTTCCCAGTTGTAAGTAACAATTTTGCATCAATATAGATGATGTTTTGCATTAATATAGATGGAAGCTTGCATAGAAGCACATGTTTCTCTTGATCACATGATAAATAACTGTGATTAATTTTTTGCGTATTTATATCAATCGCAACTTGCTCAGATGCCATAAATCTGAGTAAATCAATCTTGTAGAAACCAACTGAAAATTGACAGCACCTTTATTAAAGTAATTTCTCCACAATACCATGAATTAGCGTCATGACATTTTGAGCAGATGACTTCTGCTTGCGAATAACCTAGGGCAATATACCAACTTCATTCGATGTCCATAAAAGAGTTAATTAATCTTGAAACGTATTATATTTAGATTCTATACTCCTCCCAACAAAGGAGCTTAGCAAAATCTCTTTTTCGAACATTCTGTTTATATATGTTGAACAAATATATTTTATGCACAGAGACAGCATGAATCAGAACTGTGATAAGTTTATATATTACAAAAGCATAGAAGAAATTTGTTTGCATTCTTCATATTTCACCTAAAGTCAGGCCTTATAATATTTGAATATATTTACAGAGTCGTTGAAGTTTCTTTTCAGTGATATTCGGATCTATTTAAAAGTAACCATGTTCTTGCTAATTGTTTTGGATATGTGTGCAGTCATGAGCAGTCATAGATAACATCAAATCGTCCTGGTTCTTCTACCGAGCAAGACATCCAGAATATGAATGTTATAGGGAGACAAACCTACATCAGCAACTGGCTGACACTTACAAGAGCTAAGCACGCTGGCACATAATGAAATAAAATTTCTTACTCGAGGACACAACACACCACTTGATCCGGGAACTGAAGCAACGAATTTATTATCTTGAACCAAACACTCTGACACTGAGCCAAGTGCTTTTATTGGGACGTATTTACAAAACCAAAATGTTTGTCCACCTGTTTACATTCATTTGGTCGTAATAATATAAAAACGGAGTTGATCTTCTTTGATGGTATTGTCACACCTCAGATCTTCCTATATGGAACGAACCAATAATGAGAGAACTTCCATCCATGCCTATCCCGTGTTTTCCTTTCAAACTTAGTGTAAGCATGGATACGTTATTCAATGTGCTGTTCCTTTTTAAGAGTTTAGGGTTTAATCTGAATGAGGTCCGGCTATTACAAGCGGCTCGACCTTCGTGGTTTTGTGCAAAATAAAATTACTAAATACAACGATATTGCTCTAGTGTTATAAAATATATTAGTAGAACAAAAGAAGATCTCCTGATAAAGTAGAATTTATTTAAGAAACATTGAAACGAGAAGAAATCATTTAATATTAAATTATTTTGTTTTTATAATCAAGTTTATAAAAATAACAGCAATCGAAGCATTATAATCAAGTTTATAAACAATACGATATCCAAATTTAGCGTTGACTAATGCTTTTACATCAATGCGACGAATTAGTAGAGTCGTTAGAGCATTGTACAATATCCATTGCGCTGTTTGTATTGGCTTTCTGCACCCTAAATTTACATCTCAGCAAGGTAAATGCTGCCTTTCATCCTTCTGCTGGTCGATAAATAAATTACCAGTCAAGTACTGGGTCATTTCTTTCCTTTTCTACAATTTCTCTTTATCTCTTCTTGTTTCACTCTCGTGGAGTCAGTTACGTTGTGCTTGGGGAGCTCTGGGCGTTCTCTCAGTAGAGGCTCTCTCTCCAGAACTGGGGAAGGCTTGAGTGAAAGCTAACAATTTCTTCCCATACAAAAAACAATATGCAACTGGAACAATCCAATGATAAACTGGTATGTTGTGAAGCAGTAATAAAAGCAAAATAATTTATTTTTATGCATATGGGTCTGAAAATAAATAACTTGTAATAAATAATTCAATTACTCCTGTTAAAATTAAGCCGTTTTCATGCAAATTCTATCGATGGCGTATGTATGTATGTATGTATGTATGTATGCATGTATGTATGTATATATGTATGTAGCTAGCTAGCTAGATAGATAGATAGATAGATAGATAGATAGATAGATAGATAGATAGATAGATATAACAAATTCAAAACAAATTGTTCGCTTTATTTGGGTTTTTTTTAAATGGTTATATTACCTCATATTATATATTATATTATATTATATTGTCAATTGTATTTCTCAATTTGATTTATTACTTCTACTCTATTCCTAGCTACAGTAGTAGCAACGTGAATTTCTTCTATCTTCTTAC
>NC_142928.1:146445723-146458223 GCF_046866305.1 Octopus bimaculoides
GCTAGTTGCAGTTTCTAGCAAGTCAAGTGGCAGCGTTGAGGTGTTTAGTACTTTGCAAGTGATTGGAGGAAAATAGAGTTAAAAGCTTTTCTCATGTTGATAGTAGTTAAGATAGTGCATGCTCTTTGTTGATGTACCCATCATGTATATTTAGGGTAAACTTTGTAAGTGACATTGTGATGAGGTGAATCTTCGCGAGTTTAAAAAAAGAATGTCTTAAGTTGTAGTATGTTTCCGCCTTCCTGTCGTATTTATAGGGACTATATTGTGGTTGCTACATCGTTTGGGTTTTAAGTTGTCATAAGTTTTACCAGTTCGATATTCTAGGGATTTGACAGTGTTAATATGAGTAAGGTTGAGGATAATTTCAATAGTGTTAATTGCTGACAACGTTGGGTTTACTATGTTCGTTTCAGCGACATTTATTATAGACGAATCTCAATTAGAGTTAATTCATTGTAATTGAAAATATATGAAGGAGTATGCAACAGTGCATTTATTAAAAAGAAAGAAATATCAGTAAATTAATTTGCCAATGCTTATTGCTTTTATTAGAATGTAACTGTTCCAACTTTCTCTGATTTGATATTTCTAAGATTTAATATCAAACTATCCATAAGAAATATTAAAATTTCTGTACCCTTGGCTCTCTGTAATTATAATATGAAAAGAAAAATGATTTCTTTATCTTCTACAGTACATCTGTAATAGTTATCTCAAGGCCTGAAATGGAAAAAAATAAGGTGTTTAGGATTGGCTTAGAATGTAGGAACACTACATTTACATGACAAGTCAATGAAATGAGATCACATATTTCATAAATCTTATTGCAGATATATAGATTATTAAAAACGACTTTGCTGTAAACATAAGTATCAAATGAGATTATGAATAATGTTATTGATCTGAGAGTGCTGACGGCTTATTATAGAAACAGTCTTACACTTTCACCAATGAAAATATTCCTCACAGCAAGTCCACATTGAACGCTTATTGAAAAGTTTCTCTAATACAAGACAGTTCTTGAGATCTAAAAATGTAACTGAGCATATTTAGCATAAAACAGTATCGATTATATTTTCTGCCATCAATTCTTAGTGAGAGACACTTCCTTTCCATTGATAATGCCATAGAAAAATATCATGAACGACTCATCCTCCGATTCTGAAGATTCGTGGCAATGCAACATAAAATACTACATAACGTTATAGAATATTAATAATGGTGTTGTTATCTGTTCTTGTGTAACGACATAACTAAACATCGCATGCAAGAATTTTTTTTCCAGCTGCGTTCACTCTGTTTTTGACAACATTCTTATATTAAATCTGAAACATACAACGACTTTTGACAAGAATGTACGAATGGTAATGATATCTACAAATAAAAAAAAAAGAAGAAAATGATATCCGTCGAAAGAATCGTAATGTATTATGTAGTATAGTATTACAATTTAATTCATTCCAGTAAGAAATACATAAAAATATATTTTTGATCGGTATATAATTTCCTTCATAATTTGAATATAACCTGAAGGGGCAAGAGCTTCAGGTTTCAAATATTCTCAATAGAATATAAAAGACAATAATATATACCGCAAGACAATGTTATGTTTAACAACTGAAGCAGGATTCAGCTAACTTTAATTAACATTTTCTCTTTCTATTTTTTGATAAAATATGCTATGTGAAAAGGATTTATTTATCAAATTTTCGATATTCTACTTACTGATTTCATAGCCTATTGAATATAACTTCCAAAAAATGATGCCCTGCTGATAAAATCCATAAATGACCTATTAATGTTACCTAGGACGTATTAAACAAACACACAGCGCCTAATTGCTTACAAAGGATATATATGTATGAGTTAGCAGAAACGAGTAATTTAGTTTTAGAAAAGAGCGAAAGCAACAACAACAGCTACTACTACTACTACTACTACTACTACTACTACTACTACTACTACTACTAATAATAATAATAATAATAATAATAATAATAATAATAATAATAATAATAATAATAATAACAATAACAATAATAATAATAATAATAATAATAATCCTTTCTACTGGTAGCATAAAGCTGCAACTCTTGGGGAAGGTATCAAGTTGATTACATCGACTCCACTGCGTAACTGGTACTTGTTTAATCGACCCCGAAGGATGAAAGGCAAAGTCGACCTCGGCGGAATTTGAACTCAGAACGTAAAGATGGACGAAATACCGCTAAGCATTTCGTACAGCGAGCTAAATATTCTGGCAGCTCACCGCCTTTATAATAATAATAATAATAATAATAATAATAATAATAATAATAATAATAATAAGAAGAAGAAGAAGAAGAAGAAGAAGAAGAAGAAGAAGAAGAAGAAGAAGAAGAAGAAGAAGAAGAAGAAGAAGAAGAAGAATCCTTTCGACAATTGGCACAACGCCTGAAAGTTTGGGGGAGGAGTTAGTGCTTTTATCGACTCCAAAAGGATAGAAGGCTAGGTCGACTTCTGCAGACCTTGAACTTAGAACGTAAGGATGGACGAAATGCTGCGAATCATTTTGTTCCGCCTGCTCATGATTCTGCCAGTTCACCGCCTTAGTAATAATAGTAATTCCGAGGAGGGATGAAATCGATTACTTCGACCCCAATGTTCATCTGGTACTTATTTTATCGACCCTAAAAGGACGAAAAGCAAAGTTGACCTCGGCGAAATTTGAACACAGAACGTAAGATGAACGAAATGCCAATATTTCATTTATCTAATATTAATGAACCAGTAATAACTGATTTTAGTGAACAATGTATAATTAAATGTATTAGGCATTATATAAACAGTCTTAGACATGACACAACCGGTTTAATTGAACTAGAAATATGTTGATATTTTACTGCAGTTTGAATTATTAATTTCATTATATATTGGCTATCTAATTTTTATTGTAATGGCTTATACTGGAGTTAACTAATTTTACTGTTATGAGATAAATAATTTCAAGGAAAATAGGAAAGCTACTCAGTTTCCAAATAATGTTATTTAAGTCTTAAATATTGTAATATCATAAATTAATATTTTGTCTAAGGAATTCTTTACATCTCAGAGCTCTTTACATGAGTTCTTATTGACTGTTCTTTAATTCACTTATATTCTACAATTATGTTAGGTAAACATTTTACTATAGCATTTATTCATTTAGTACTTGCCTTTGGTGTTATTGAAATAGAAATATCTTTCTTGTAGCTCTGGATAAACTATTAGCAAAACCAGTCACATTGTAATTGAATTTTCATATCCATTTATTTTGAACGACGAGAAATACCTTTTCCGTGTGTAATAGTAACCTATCATATGCAGAACTGAATTAATTCCGGTTAAATATGATTAATAATTTCCGTTTCAAAAATTAACACCCATCATTGAGTCACTTTCTTCGGAAATATGGTAATTGTGGAAGATTCACATAAAGAATATAGAATGAAATTTTAGTAACAGACCGTCGTAAGCGCCACAACTTAAAAACCGAGAAAAAAGCAGTCAAACTTTCGCGACTTTCAGAATGCGATATCTCGGCAAGGAATGGAGTTAGGAAGTTGGTTTTGATCTTAAAATGACCGTGAAGACCTCCTCTAAACATTCCACCTATGTAAAATTATATTTTTATGTATGCATCTGAAAGATGAAACAATGACTGCGTCTTTCTCATTTTGTAAAATTTATTGGTACTACGAAACGGTGTATCGTATTGCGCATTTTAACCATAATACCTAAAAGAAAACATACAGAGACCATCCAAAGGTATTGCATGTATTTTAATATACCAAGTTAAGTATCATTAAGAGGCAAGTAAGACAAGATAGTAAGATGATAGCCCATTATCGTTACAATGGTAACGAAGAATATTAGAAACTGAGCCATAACACCTCGATATACGATACAGGGACCATACCAAAGTTATTGATCGAGTATGTGTGCTTACGACGGTGTTACTAAGCTCTCTGGTCCGAGTTTGGGTGAGCAAGCGTCGTGTCAATAGCGTCGGGGTACCTTATTGCAAGCCTCACCGGTTCTTCCTCCCAACATTTTCGGATCCTAGGCGTAGAGACAAAGAAAATGATAAAGTAACCGCGAAAGTGGTCGGGTTGGCGCTTACGACACTCTGTTACTAAACGCCTCAATTGATAAATTCTTTCATTTTGCTGCCAGGGTGCATTTACACATACATTCAACTTCTACAAGGAAGATATAAAAATGTGTGAGGGAAGGCAATATATTAAATCATGCTGAAGATTTTTAAATTACACAAAATAGCACAAATTAACTAGAAGATTATCTAAAACACAAACACTCCAATTATTTTTCAAATGTGTCTCGATTTTTTTTTTTTTTTTTTTACTTATTTTCATCTCACCAACAAGACTTCTAGTTTCTTTCATCATTTCTATGAGGAAAGTATTTGAACAACACGCAACTGAAAAACGTGTCCTGAGAAATGGAGAAATGGCTATACCACATGCTACTTACTTGCAATAGACTTCTTTTTGTTTTTGTTTTTTTTTTTTGCTACCTCTTGTACTTATTCCGAAAGTCTGCAATCCCATCTTGTTGCCCAAGTCTTATCAACCACACTCCAAGCTGAACCTGATGATGCGAACGATGGTACAGTAACCTCCTGCACTCAATCTTGATGGTAGTGCTTTTGCTGCAATTCACTATACTCTATCTTTTCTGCCCTTCCTTTTCCTCTCTCTATCTCCCTATCTCTCTTTCTCTCTCTCTCTCGCACTCTGATTTTACCTTATAGGAGCGAAAATCCTTCAAGGAACGCTAAAACAAGTATAGCAGCCAGGGACAGCCAGTCGTATTCCTTTTATTCTGCACCCATAATAGAGTATCTCAACGCCAAAGCCAGTAGTTTTCGGACTCTCTCTAGGTATGATTTAATCTTGAAACCTCCCGACCCTATGCCATTTCTCGTATCCTCTTCCTTCACAGTTTTCTATCATTACGTTGCAAATTTACAAATGTGGCAAAGCGTGAAGGACTAATATCAACACTAATGCCCTTGATTTCAAGGTTTATTTTGCGCTGGCCTGTGTATAGGCTGGCGTGAGTAGCATAAGATTTGCTTATCACTCGGCATCAGCACCGATTATATATTTTCCTGCACCCTGCGCTGATCCATGATTTTTCATCTTAGCCACTGTTGTACAAATTCTTCAGATAAGCAAATACATGTTTTATGAGACAGAACTTTCAGTTTTATCATAACGATTATACTTGCTTTTATGCTGGAATTTGTCTATGTCAGCAATTTTTTGGAGGAGGTAAAAATGCATGTAAAACTGCTCGTAAAGCTACTAACGTCTACGCTTGAGTGTGCGTGAAGTGGTCTGTGTGTGCGCATGTGTATGTGTGGAGTGGCCTGTGTGTGTGCACGTGTGTGTTTGTGTGTGGAGTGGTCTGTGTGTGAATGTGTGTGTGTGTGTGTGTATGAGTCTTTGTGTGTAAGTGTTTTTTGTTGTAGCTGTTAATTCTTTTGCTTACCTCTTCGCTCTCAATGTTTAATTTTATATTATCGTTATTTGTTAGAAAATTATTATTTCACTGCCTGTGTCACTTCAGTGTTGTAAACCGTTCTGTTTGTTTCTTTTGATATGTATATATGCGCCAATATTTTGTGTCTTTAGAAATGTTTGATCGTGGACATATTTGTTTATCTTCATGCTACCATCAATGTGTTGAATAACTCTTTCGGCAACCCAATATAAACAACATATGCTGCATTATAGCTCCACAAAACCAACGGGATTCAACAATGTCTCTTTTTGTCTAAACAGCGCAGTAAAATATAATACCAAACTTTTCATTTCGCTGCAATATTTCTGCGTGATACGATACATAAAAAGTTATACAATCTATGTGTCGTCTCGATTTCAAAGAGAGAAGTTAAAAGCTTGTTTTCAATTTTTCATTTCTTTTGAGGAAAATGATAACTAAAATATAACCCGGATCAGAATTAAACATAATTTGTCATGACAAAATAGCAGCTATAACATCAATAAAACTTTCTAATATTGGAACAGGGACAAATATTTGAAGGAAAGGGACTTGTCGATTGCATCAACTTCACTTGGTATAATTTCATCAACCCCGAAAGGATGAAAGACAAAGTCGACCTCGGAGGAATTTGAACTCAGAACGTAAAATGGAAGAAATGGCGTTAGGTAGTTTGTCCTGCGTACTGACGATTCTGCTAGTTCACTAGATTAACGAAAATAATAATAATCCATCCTACTATAGCCATAAGGTGATGGTGGCAAGTCGATTGCTTTGACCCTAGTGCTCATCTGGTGTCTATTTTATCGACCTCGAAGAATGAAGGGGAAAATCAGAGTGTAAAGCCAGAAGAAATGTTACTAAATAGTTTACCCTGCATTAAGATGGTGGATCACATCGACCCTAACAACTAGTTTGGTACTTTGTTTTATCGACCTCGGAGTGATGGATGATAAAGTTGACTACGGCGGAATTTGATCTCAGAAAGTTGAGTCAGAAAAATTATAGTAAGGTATTTTGTCCGGCGCCGGAATGATTTTGTCACTTCGCTGTCGACGTTATAATTGTAATATTGTTTCAAATTTTGGCACACGCCCCGCAGTGTTAGAGGTAGGGTAAAATTGGTTATATCGATCCAAGTATTTGACTACTACTTCATTTTATCGACTCCGAAGGGTAGAACATCGGCTGGATTTAATCTCAGAATCTAGAACCGAAATATATATCGCTATGCATTTTTACTGACGTGTTAATGATTCTGCCAGCTCTCGGACTTAATAATTATATTTCTCTCTAATTTTGGCAGAAGGCCAGCAAGTTTAAAGAAGTCGGTAAGTCAATTAGATTGACCCCCAGTACTTATTTAATCGAAACCGAAAAGATATAAGAGAAAGTCAACCTCTACAGAATTTGAACTCAGAACGTAAAAGGCTGGAAGAAATGCCGTTAAAAAACTTTGTCAGACATGCCAGCTAACTGCTTTAATAATCCTTTCTACTGTAGGCACAAGGCCTGAAAATTTTTTTTTTGGGGGGGGGAGGGGACAGTCGATTACATCGATCCCAGTACTCAACCAGTACTTAATTTATCGACCCTGAAAGGATGAATGGTAAAGTCGGCTTCAGTGGAATTTGAACTCAGAACGTAGCGTCGGGCGAAATACCGTTATGTATTTTGCCCGGCGAGTTAACGATTCTGATTTCTTTAATTAGGCACAAGGCCTCAATAGAGAAAGGACAAAACAAAAACAGACAAAACAATATATTGGGGTACATAGAAACACATATCGGATGAATTATGGATATAATGAAAATGAGAATGAAATGACTTACCTACTCGCAAAGCAGGTAGCTCCATTTTACTGTTTATGTATCACATATTAACATTACAGTTCATTATTCTTATTTCGCATCTTTTTATGTTTTAAACGTCATTATTTTGAAAATTTAAACATTTCACTTACTTTCATTGTAAATAATGTATTATATCTTCACTGATGGCATCTCGTCGTATCGAACCTGTAACGGCGATATTTCAAATGTTTCACCAAATAGTTCCTTTAACCTTTCACATCTGTCTCTCTCAAGCAAGACCGCCCTGTCGTCCTCGGTACATTCCCTCCCTGATAACTTGAATCTGATTACGTTTTTCATTTTTGTAATCTTTCTCTCGATCTCTACACTCTTTTTATAGTTTATCATCGTCCGAATGTGTTTTCCTTTTCGTACCCACTCCTGTTTTCCATCGTTATTCTCTTCTGATGTTCCTGGTATTTGTGTCTCATCCTTCTCTGTATCGCTCTTACTCTTTGTTGTGGCTATCTCTCTTCTCTCTTCCTTTCCTTTCTGCGCATTTCTTTCCTCCGTAATTTTCTTCTTTTTTTTTTTGTATCTCTGGTCTTTCGCATTGATTCTCCTCTATATTTCCTTTTCTCTTTTTCTGTGGAATTTTGGATGAGGAATTAACGTTTTCTACTTTTCTTCTTTCTTTTTCCAACTGTACACTTTTCTCCTACATTTTCTATCTTTTCACTTACTTGCATTTGTACCTCGGCTCTTTGTTCCTCTTCCTCTTCCTCTTCCTGCTTCTCTTGTCCTACTTCCTTTTCTTGTTACTGGAGGACACCTTGCTTACATGTGTCCCCTTACTCCACAAAAAAATCAACATACCGGCGGTCTTCCTTCCACCACTATCCTCAGCCTTCCTTCCTTCGCCAGTGTCAGTTCCTCCGCAATTTTGTGGAGGTCTGGCAGGCTAATATGGACCAAAACCTCCAGTCCATACCCCCATTAGTTCACCTCCACGGTACTTGAAATATCTATCATCTCAGTGTTCTCCTCTGTACTGAAGAAGATGGTCGCCACCAGCCATACCTCATCAATTTCCGGGGGAACTCCACCCACTCCTACTCTGGCCGCACGCTTGCCACTGCAAGTCGGCAGCAGCGCCCATTTCGGCGATCTCAAAGGCACAGTGGAGTATTTCCTCGCTTCTTCTTCACCATATTTTGCTTCTCTGGTGCAGAACGTCACCACGCTCCTAATATCTCGGAGGAACCTCTCGACCACCCCCACCGCAGCCACTTCCAATGTCATGTACACAAGTGCCACACTCTCAGTTGCCTCCACCACCTACTTCGGGGGGCGCCAACCTCAGGCCGTCTCCCCGCTTCCCAACAAATCGTTGTACTCTCCGAAGTCCCCCCCCCCTATAATTCAATCTTTGCGACTTGCAGTCCCTCCGCCGACAGGTCCTTGCCAGTTACTGCAGCACAACTGCCCACTTGCGCTGGTGCACTTTCCATACTATTCCCCACCTTTCCCATAAATGGGGAAGAAAACCAAAAAACAGCAACAACAAGTTCAACAGACAACAACAATCCAACAATTCAACAAACAACAGCTAAGCAAAAACGGCCCTCACAAGGAGAGCACACACCTCAAGCTCACCAACTCAAACAAAACACCAACGACGGCGTACTAACGATTCTGCCAGCTCACCGCGTTTAACTGCTTTAATAATAACAACAATCCTTCCTGCTATTGTCAAAAGGCCTGAAATTTGAGGGCAGAGGGTAGAGGGCTTGTCGATTACATCGAACCCAATGAATGGCTGGTACTTAATTATCGACCCCGAAAAGAGGCAAAGTCGACTCTCAGCAGCATTTGAACTCAAAGCGTGAAATGGAACAAAACGCTGCTAAACATTTTGTCCGACGTAGTAACCATCTTGTTAAAACGTTGCCTCAGTATAATAACAGCAGCAACAGCAACATCAAGAATAATAATAATAATAATGACCATGATGATGATGATAGCGATGATGATAGCGATGATGGTGGTGACGATGCTGATGATGATGATCATGCTGATGATCAAGATCATGATGATAAAATAACTGTTGAAATTACTGGCGTGTCTAATGCCTAAAATATTTTAATGTTACTGGTCTTTCCATTCTGTAATCGGCCTTATTAGATAAAAGTCTTTTCAGTGTTCATTTTAACAGCGATGAAATACAAGGTTTGAGAAAATGTTCAACTTTTAACCAAACAACATTTGTTTTGTTTAATGGTAAAAAAAGAAAGAAAAGAAACAATGATACAAATAAATGGAAACTTGCCTGCGTCTCTTTGAATGTCTTAGTTGTTTGATCGTATGAATTGCGTATAAGTTATAAGTAGCTGTGTATTTTACAGACACATGTAGGCTTAACGTAACCCCCAGGAAGAATTGTCGGCATGCATTGCCTGCCTGATACATACACACACACACACACACACACACACACATACATATATATATATATATATATATATATATATATATATATATATATATATATATATGTATGTATATGTATTTGTTAGGCATTGGACTATGGCCATGCTGTAGCCCCACCTTGAACGTTTTAGCCAAACAAACAACTCCACTACTATATTTTTGTCTGCTACTGATTTCATCGGTTTCTTTAGCTGAGCCGATAAGTGACATAAACAAACCAACATGGGTTGAAGAGCAGTGGGGTGACACACAAGCACACATCCACATATATTATACAGGTATGTGTATATGACAGGCTTCAACACAGTTTCCGTCTACCAATTTCACAAGGCGTTTGTCGTCTCGGGTCTACAGTAGACGACACTTGCTCAAAGCATCGCGCAGTGGGACTGAACAAGAAACCACGTGTTACAAAGCGAGTTTCTTAGCCACACACACACATGCTGAACACTGGGGTCGATGTAATTAACTTCCTTATTCCTCAAAATTGGTGGCCTTTAGCCTATAGTAGAAAGGATAGTCTCTTGTCGCCTTGAACGTATTGGACCTGGTATAGTTGCAGCACCTAAGTTTAGTGTTATGTACATGTGTATATCATGGAGAATTTGTTACATAATTGTATATATTTTGTTTTTTATCCAATAATCCCCAAGGCACCTATTATTATGGGGATTATTTGCTTTTTGGTTCCACTGGCTCTGGTTATCTCTATTTCCAGATCGCTTTATTTGTATAGTTTCTTCATTTCTGTTGGATATATATTATCCTTTGTTCGAAATGATGCATCGATTATACAATATCTCTTTAGCTGACAGCCATTGACAAACATTTCTGGAGAATATGTTTTAATCTTCCTGTCCATACGAATTGACATGTTCTAGAATTTGGTCAATTGCATTTCAATGAGTGCTTTTGTGGCGTATTTTCAGATGCTAGTATAACATTCTCTGTTATTTTTATTATTGATGTTAGTATTTATTAGTGGAATATTATATTATAGATTTATTATTATTATTATTATTATTATTATTATTATTATTATTATTATTATTATTATTATTATTATTATTATTATTATTATCATCATCATCACCATCATATACACTAAACAGATTAGACTGTTGCAAAAGAAAAGAATCCTAACATCGGGCTACAGCAAGTAGCCTTAGATGCCAAGAACGCTCCTATGTATCCTAGCTGTCCCTAATAACACTGTTTTCTGGAACTGTACTAAACTGGGTTTTATGCCTATTCCCTCTATCCATCTGTTCATACCTTTAGGGATAGTTCCAAATGCACCTATAACTACTGGGATACATTTTACCTGCACTTTTCATAGTTTTTGTAATTTAATTGTTAAGTCCTGGTAATTTGCTATTTTTTTTTTCTATACCTCTCATATTAATGTTTTCATCATTTGGAACTGTAATGTCAATTATCTGTCTCTTTGTCTACTACTACCAAATCAAGTCTTCTAGCTTCTATTATTCTGTCTGTCTGGTATTATTATTATTATTATTATTATTATTATTATTATCATCATCATCATCATCATCATCATCATCATCATCATCATCATCATCATCATCATCATCATCATCATCATCATCATCATCATCATTATTATTATTTTTATTATTGTTGGGCACTCTTTTCCAATTTCCTTTATATTCCTCTCGATGCCTTCTGAACTATTCCCAAGGACCCAACAATAATTGGTACTATTATAACCTTCTTTATCTTCTATACCGGGACTCTGTCGTACTTAAGAGGGTTGCATCTATCTATCTTTTCGCCTTCCGTCTTGACTATTCGTAGATCAAAGGGGTATGCAACGTCAACTATATAGCATATGTGGTGCACCTTGTCCACCATCACTAGTTCCGGTCTGTTATGCTCTAGCACCTGATCTCTTTGGATTGGGAAACCCGAGAAGATTTTGCTAGTCTCTGACTCTGTCACTCTCTGCGGTTTGTGCTCATACCACGTCTTGCATCTCTCTCGCCCCCACTTTTCGTGCAGTTCTCAATGTAGCACTTTCACTACCTGGTCGTGTCGCCACAACTTGTAGTAGTATTGGGCAAGTCTAGGGCATTCGTTCGTGATATGGGCAATAGTTTTATCCACCCTATTTCAGATACGTCACAGCGTAGGCACTTGCTCATTCCTCAGGATGACCCTCCAGTTCGTGGTCAGAGCTTGGTCCTGCGCTGCCAGTATAGTGCTCTCGGTCTTGTTTTCTAGGGTTCCTTTCATCAGGCAATCCCACCTATTTTTTTCCAGCAACTTCTGTTGTGGTTACATGGAATTGATTGTGGAGTTCCTTCTTGAGTAAGTCTTCTTTATGTCCTTTTCGTACTTCTTCCTTTGTTTTCCCAATTTTTATCTGCTCTCAATACTCTTGCGTTCTTAACTGTCACTAGTAAGGTTTCCTTACTTTGGGCTAGGTACCTCATTAAGCTCTCGAGTTCGATACACACTTATCAGTCCCCTTCCTCCATTTGCTCTCTTCATGTATAGTTGATCAGTGTCTGTACGTGGATGATGGGCTCCATGCATTGTTAGGAGCTTTCTTGACTTCCTGTTCATTTCCTTTAGCTCTTCCTCTGTCCACTTCAGGATTCCAGCACCCTACCGAACTACTGCGACTGTGCGCGAGTTTATTGC
>NC_142928.1:146463223-146523223 GCF_046866305.1 Octopus bimaculoides
CACTGTGCATATAAATAGGACAACGTTTGTTCAAATGTGCATGTATCGAAGAATTCTCAAGAAAAAGCAAGACGTGACATAATGATAAAACCATTCATAGAATGTTGCATTAGTAATGCAATGGGTGTTACCGATCATGTTATTTTCTCTTCGAAAATGATAGTAAATCTAATGATGACATTTGAGATTCCTATCCAAGTGATAGCGAAAGCAGCAACAATTTAGTAGGTTCCGAAGGTGAATAACCTTTTTACGAGTTCGACCTCGTTTTTTTACACACTTTATTTTTTATCTTTTGTGTTAGCAACAATATTTTTCATGCTAGGTTTCATTTTTTTTCAATATTAATTTTTTAAGTGCTGTTAACTTTTTCTTTATCAAAATTTGTTCTTCAAAGGCTACATCTCATTCAGCGGCTCGAGTTATTTTCCGAAAACTATGGTGTGTGTGTGTGTGTGCGTGTGTGCTGAGGTGTATAACTTTTTTTTCATTCTATTCTGTTATTTGAATCTAGCTACTTTACGCCTTTAATCATTACTTCCCACATAGTTTTGGTATATTTTCTGTGTTCTTATAGCTATTTTGGTAAAAAATACAACTTGCAATTGTTAGTGTCCAACTTTTTGTTGTTGTTCTTCTTATTATTATTATCATTAATATCATTATTATCATTATTATTATTAGTTATCAATTTTATTATAAAGTGCAAAACAATAGTTTAAAACTGCTTTCATCAATGTTGAAACGTTAAAATTGACAACAATAGCACTCTAAACCTGCATTAGAGTTAGGTAGGATTTACATAAATTTAGGAAATGAGTATATTATTGAATAACCGATGAAAATAGGAGTCATTGAAGTGCACATTAAATTGTGAGGGATAGCAAGTGACCATAGAATTGCTAGCCTTATTGAATGAATATTCTGGGAAGTGGGTATGCTAAATTCACATTAAGATTAATAATCTAATTGTAACTCAAATCTGTTAAGAGGTCATATATCCAACATCTTTAACAACAGGAATATTTCATTGTTGTTTGACCTAACTTCGCCTATATTCAGTCATTTGTGCCTTTAATTAGCTTAAATTTTCAGATTTTGGATGACGGTCATGCTTGAGCACCGTCTTCAATGGATTTTTATATTATGATATCGATTCCAAAGCTTATTTTAAGTTTGGTATTTTCTGCGGTTAACCTCTTTTCTATAGAGCTTAAAGTTACTGGATGTAAAGAAATCTATACACACACACGCACACACACATACACGCACACACACATACACACACACACACACCGCACATGTATGCATATATACAGAGGTGCATATCCCTGCGGAAATATATATATATACATACATATATATATATATATATATATATATTGGGTTTTAGAACACAGGGCGTACATAATGGATGTTACCTCTGGACGAATACTGTAGATAATAAATGTGCTTTTCAACAATGTGTTTACATTTGAATATGATATTTTAATTTAAAACAGTTTCCATTGCATATAACGGTTACATATACATATAGAAATACACTTACACATAATTAATGGTGCGCACGCACGCACACACACTCACAGAGCTTCCGCATGTCTAGAGATTTCGCTTACAAGGCATTAGTTGCTTTGTAGCTATAATTGTAGATGCTCACTGAAGGTGTTGCGTAATGGGGCTGAAACTACACAGTTGCGAAGCGAACTTCTTAACCAATTAGCTATTCCTGCATCACATCTCAGAGCGTTTTCGTTAACAAAATTCATCGCTTGTATACATTATCCATTTAGATTCAGGTGACATTCTTAAATCATAGAAATAATTTAGCTTGGATACATTACTAATCGATGTTTGATATTCTTTAAACTATTGTATCTATGTTCGCAAAGTATTGTATTCACTTAAGGAAGTAACGTTGGACTAACACAAGCCTAAGAGTCTACGAAAAGCATTTTCAGTAAAAAGCATTCGCTTCAGATATTTATGACTTCACATCTTCACCTGACAATGTATATATATATATATATATATATATATATATATATATATATATATATCAAAGCTAGGTTTTTTTTTTTATTTCATTGCATGTAACATAGATTATCCTATCCTCTTGCGGAAGCTATTATGCGATATGCATAACGTAAGGATACATAACATAATATTACAAGACGTTAGTGACATAAAAGTTATTTAGAAAAAAACATGTGTATTTTGCATCAAAGTTTGTCTTTGTCAGAAAATAGTTATTACTTTAGATAAATATGAGCCATACTCATATTAGCTTTACAATAGCATATAATCAAATCCAGATATCGATGTAAAAAGGGAAAAAACTGGAAGAGTGAGAAATAGAATATTTTCTAAAACTATAGAAAGCATACAAAAAACAAGGAGATATTCTTTTACTTTTTACTGATGCATATTTTTAAAGTATATTACATTTCCATATTCTTACATCTTAGGCTACTTTTTAAAAAACTATAAAATGCTATTTCGCTGAATGTATATAGACAAGCAGCCAATCACCAGTGTTTCTTTAAAATAAAACAGATTGTCTAACTAAGAGAATAAGTAGTTGGGAATATCAGGATTTTGCTCAAAATCCATTTATTTTATATGACATATTTCATATCTCTACTGATAGATTACTTTGGACTAAAATGCAATTTGATTGCCACAGCACATTTTACTTTATTTTCTTATGTTTTGCAATTGGTGGGCAATAAAGTTTCTAGTTACAACTTCCCAAAAGGCAGATCATTGAGAGTGATAAAGAAGTGTCTAACCTTGATGCAAGGGACTTCGTTCGAAAAGCACCGTTTTATCTTATTTTTACATCCGATGCCGATATAAATCGAAGACACGGACTTACACACACACAAACGAACACACGTGTGCACACACACGAACACTTGTGAGCAAACATTAAAAAAATGAAACGCATTTAATTACATATATATATGTGCATGCACGCACACGTGCGTTTGTCTGTGAATGTGTATCTTCTACGAGATTTATTTCTTGGCGAAATTCAAGCTCTTTTATTTACGTCAGGCTGGTTTGAATGGGTTTATGGGTATCTGAATGCGTTAGTGTAGAACTTTTGCACGTAAGTGCTTGTGTATATGTAAATATAGATTACCAGTTAATAATCCACTGTGAAATTTCTTAATGTTTTACACATGCGCACACACAATGTCTGATCCTTCATATATCTTTCCTGTTTCCTGAATTGTCATATTAATGGTGTAAATCGGTCCTTTTTTAGTCGTTAATAAAATCGGCTCTTATTGGTCATGACTGATCACGAGGTCGAACGTGTGGCAAGTAGGCCCTCAGTTGGGTCACTAAATTTTAAGGAAACTCTCCTGGTGTATTGTATAATGATCGGGACAATTGTGTGTTGCCCGTTGTTGAGGATTTCTTGAATTTCTCGAATTTTCTGAGTTCATTCTGCTGGTCATGTAGCCACCAGAAAATTCAGAAGGATGTCCAACATGGGTTTCTCTCAAAATGTATCTCGAGGTTTTTCCGTAAGTGTAAAGTTTTAGATATGTAAAGTTAAGAGTTATATAATCCTTTGGAATATTGAATGATTGTCAACAATATTTCAAACGATAAGGCAATCATGTTCTTGGTCCTTGAGTTTTCAGGCAAATCCAGGACAGAGAAGTGAAATTTTCTTTATGTTCCTAGATGTTGTTTTCAGTATCCTTTGTAGTCGTTAAGCAGGATCTCTGTGCATTGTTTCTACCAATAAGATGTTCGATATACCACTCTACTTCTACCTTTTTAAGTCGATAAATTTCGGGAATTGCAAAGTGAGGCTAAGATAGAGGTTATTTAAATGTATTTTCGGTTGAGGCATTTCATGAAATAAATTATGTTGTCTACTCAAGGGTAGTCAACCTTAACACATTTTTTTAAATAAAAGAGCATGGTATACTTGTATATAAGAGGAACGTGACCCATTCAACGCATAGGACATTTCGGGTTATTTTCTAATGTAGAAAGTTCGAAACACAGAAATAATTCTCGATAACCTTTACCAGCAAATTTGAGATATTTTCTAAATGTCATCGAAGGCAGATATTCCTTCAGCAGAATTTTCAACCGGATAATCATCCTGAGACAAGTCATCCAAATCAGAAAATTTTATACATACACACATACATATATATGTGTGCGCGTGTGTGTGTGTGTTTGTGTGTGTACGTACGTACACACACACACACACACACATATATATATATATATTTAAACGCGTGTGCTTCCTCATAGGTCACATCAACAAAATTTCAAGTTGCACAAACAAGTTTTTAGCCAGTAGTAAACTATGATAGGGTATAATCTCTCAAAATGTAATACCATGTGTCGAACCTCGAACCACTAGATTTCGAGCTCAAGCCCTTAAGTATACACCTATTCTTACATCCATAAAAGCATTTGTTCTACTACATGGCGTTGAACTTCATAGATGAAACGTACTCTGGCTGCATATCTGTGCAACTTGAGTGCAAGCTTGTACAACTGAAGTGCATGTTTCATCTATGAAATGTTGTTTGCGGTTGGTATTAATTTATGTCACTAAACTCTTAGAAAAGGAATGAGTAACTAATAAACTAATTGCTCCTGCCACTAAGTCTAGTACTAAATGTCTAAGTAAAAAGAAAGTCAATACTGATCGAACCAGTGGTGAAACCTATAGGGTAATGTGTGTGTGTGTGGGGGGGGGGGGGGGTAAATGTCATAAAGGAATTTTGTAAGATTGTGTTACCATATTTAATACAGTGAGAAATAATTCTAGAAGGAAAAAAATAACAATTATTTATGCAAGCAGTAAAGGTAACTTTAGTTATGTTTTAGTATTATAAGACCTCTCCAGTGAAGTATAGGTTTTACCATACTTGCCGAAGTTGTGTTAAGAGAAACATGAGGGTGTTGTACAATATTGCATACAAGTTAGCATGAAAACTATCTATCATATTTTGTTTCTTTCCTTTGCGATCTAAAGACATGGGAATCGACTGTCTTTTCTTTCTTTCTCGTCAATATCATTTGTTCCGATAAAATATAATCTAAACCTTATCCTATATCCAAAATTACTCTTTCACTTAAATGTTAGAATCTTTACTTTGACATGTAAAAATGTATCTCTAAAGTAGAAAGAATCTTATATTTTATATGAAAAATAAATGTGTTCATGTTACTTTATCTCCAAATAGTTTTAGCCGCGCATGCGAAATAAATTGGATAAAAATCGATACCCGGTTGCTTTCTATTTTACAATTCACCTATTAAACCTGCAACCATCAATCTTATTCTTTATAATAATTAATGCTTACGAAATGACATTTTTTTGTGGTTGCTGTAACGCAAAAGGTTTATACGATTGATATTAAGTACAGTTCCTGTTTATATTATAATATGAATTTATATGGGGAAAACATTTTCGAATTATCATATTCCTTATTTTGAAAGTCCTTGAGTTCATCTGGAACTTAATAACTTTTAGTGAAAGAATTGCAGGTTTGTTTCAGCAGTAAATTTACTGTAGCAGCTACAATGAATATTTCATAAACATTTGAATCTCCGTTTTAGTTTATTTCCGTATGATTCTTTCTGTTTCTTCTTAAAAGACATTTTAGATATTGAATGTAACAATAGGTTAGCATATGTGTCAAAATTTGAATGATTGGTAAATATAGTTTATAGTCAGAATATATAGGTAATCTTTGTAAAGTCTGAACGATAAGACTGAAGTGAATTTATTGCTCTTTGATTCAAGAAACAAATATATTGTAAGAAAACATAAGAAAAGTGATAGACATGAAAGGAATTGATGGGGACCGGATAAACAAAAAAGGAAACATTATTATTATTATTATTATTATTATTCAGTAGTTTTATTTTTATAACGTGCTTTCAATTCACTACCGAGCGCAGCTCTGTGCGCCTTGGGTATGTGCTGTGGTTTGCTGTGGTGCTCTTATGTTTACTGTATTGAAAGTGTTTTGCGTAGAATGTGTGCAGTACCCAGTAGTGCAATTTTCTGTATGTTATATATATTTGTAAGTCCTGGTATTTTTGTTATGTATTTGTCTGAATATTTTTTTATTATACCTAAGGCACCTACTATGATAGGAATTGTTTCTGTTTTTAGATTCCACATTCGAGTTATCTCTATTTCCAGGTCTTTGTATTTTGAAAGTTTTTCCATTTCTTTTAGAGAAATATTATTATTATTATTATTATTATTATTATTGAAACGTACTGAGTTGTTCTATCTTGACATTTTCAAAAGACTATAAATGATACAAAGGGTTTTGATGGATTAGATATATCAACGGCACATTTAACTTGAGCAATCAAATCCTCATTGTAACCACCATCATCAATATCCTCACCGTTATCATCGTCGTCGTTGTCGTCATTGTCCACATCGTCGCCGCCATCTCCGTCATCCTCGTCATCATCATCACTGACATCGTCAACATCATAATCATTAATATCATCATCCTATGATCGATGTTGTAAACTTTACGTACAAAGTTACTGGACGATTGCAACTGGAATACCTTTTAATGTCTGACAGTACATTTTAGAGCTGACAATCAACAGTATTATCATCATCATCATCATAAGGTGGTGAGCTGGCAGAAACGTTAGCATTCCGGGCGAAATGCTTAGCGATATTTCGTCTGTCTTTACGTTCTCAGTTCAAATTCCACCGAGGTCAATTTTGCCTGTCATCCTTTCGGGGTCGATAAATTAAGTACCAGTTGCGTACTGGAGTCGACCTAATCGACTGGCCTCTTCCCCCAAAATTTTGGGCCTTGTGCTTGGAGTAGAAAAGATCGTCATCACCTTGCATTTCGATTATACTGCCCCAGTGATAAAAAATGTTTTGTTGTGTGTGTATAATCTACTGATGTATATGTTGAATGAACAATTAAAAACCTCAGATTTTGAAGTCAGTATTTCAAGATTTGAGTTTTGTTTTCCGTCTCACTCGTTGTAGTCGAATGTGTAGAAAGACCTATCTTTTGAATTACAAGTACAATCTACCTGTCGGAGTTCGGTAGTTTCCATTAACCTAATTTCACTCACAAAGTATGGGTCGACTCGAGGCTATTGAAAATGACATTTGCCCAAGAAGCCAAGAAGTGAGATCGCAGCTGGGATCACGTGGCTGTGATTTTCTTAGCATTCATACTGATGGTGCATACACACTCACACACACATACACACACACACACAGTCACATACACACACACACTAATCGTAACAAACTTCACAATCACCAGGCCAGTTTATATAAGCCTTTTTGCGAGAAATTATGACATATCCCTTCTGCTTAAAAGAAAAATTTAAATTTGTGCTTTCTTACTTGAATTTAGAATTGAAGGCAATAATTTAAAATATTTCGTTTTACGTTAAATTTTAAAATTTTCAATAGCGATAGCAATGAATTTAGAGTAAGCTATTTTTGGAGGTAGAAAAATATGGCGATACATAGCGTATCGCTATATCTTTCGACTTTATATCCTCGAAACATTTCCTAAGAATGTTCCGCTACGATCTATAATTTCTATAGAAAGTTTTGAAATCAAACACATTAAATAAATGGAAGTGACAGTTCTTTCTAAACGTGTATGTATATATATATATATATGTATGTGTGTGTGTGTGTGTGTGTGTGTTTAAATGTGCGTATGTGTGTGTACATGTGAGCGTGTACGCATACATATATGCATTTGTATCATATACATAAATGTATATATATATATATATGGCTGTATATCTACAGAGATAGATACACGCTCAACACACACACGCTCACACACACACACGCACACATATATATTGATATACATATGTATATATGTATGTATATTTGTATGTATATACGTATAAACACATACGTATATTTGGACGGTTGACACATGGCCAATATTCCAGTGAAATTAGATGCCATAAAGTAAAAGCATTTACCAAAGAAACTAAGTACGGAGGTTTCAGAGCCATTTTGAAATTGAAAAACGTATTTATTTGACGATCAATTCTATTCCAGGAATATATATCTTACATCTCTATTTACAGACAAAGAACTGCAGATCTGATAACTTCTTTTTACTGAATACATCGGTGACTAAGCATAGCCAAATCTGCTCTGTTCAGTATTGACAACATGTCAATAGAAGACAATGTATTGTTCTTAATAATGACAGTAGTAGTAGTAGTAGTAGTAGTAGTAGTAGTAGTAGTAGTAGTAGTAGCAGCAGCAGCAGCAGCAGCAGCAGCAGCAAAGAGGAATGTATTGGAAAGCTGAAAAGAATGGATAGCATGGTACCGTAGGCTGCAGGTAGCAAGACCGTTACGCATATATAACTCAAGCAGCTCCAACAAATCTGTGATAGAGAAAGAGCAATATTAATAACAATAATAATAATCTTTTCTATTGTAGGCACAAGGCCCAGAGATTTGGGGGAGGAGACTATTCGATTACATTGACCCCAGAATTTCACTGGTATTTAATTTATCGAACCCGAAAGCAAAGTCGACCTCGGCGGAATGTGAACTCAGAACGTAGCGACGAGCGAAATAGCGCTAAGCGTAATAATAATAATAATAATAATAATAATAATAATAGTGATGATGCTGGCGATGATGATGGTAATGATGATGATGATGATGATGATGATGATGATGATGATGACGATGACGACGACGACGACGACGATGATGATGAAGATGATGATGATGAGAAAGTTTATGATAATCATTTGATTTTTAGTTCATTCTGTTCTTGTATCTGGAAGTTTGCGTTTTTGCACAAGGTTATTAAAAGCGGGACGTTTATCAGGTATTGCACAGTCAAATTGTAAAAGAATATATAAACATTTGAATCTGAACAGAATATTAGTTTTAGAAATTATTAAATTCTAAGGTTTCTAGTTGAAGCCTTATTTATTGAATTCATAATACTTGCGCAAGGAGTTTAACCAGTCTTAAAATGTTATAATAGTCTTGGAATTTGATTTAAAAAAAAATATAAATTAACTTTTCCATTTCCGTTATTGAGTTGAAACTTGAAATACGGCATAAGGATAAACAAATGTAATTTATCATAACATGAAGTCACATACAGCGCAAACAAACAAGCCAAATAGTAAAATTAATACTATATATATTAATAATAATATCAACACAGTTACGACATAGGTAAGATGGTCTGGCAAAGATTTACTTTAAACTTAAGTGTTTGTTTGAAGAATAACAAGTAAAGCCAATTAGAGACTGAGTATGAAAGTAAACATAACTGAGACCTACATAAGCTTTAGGGCTAAAATAAAGAAGGAAGTGTAAATATATATAAATCACTTCCTGTGTTTGATTTCGAAAAAAGAAAATAAATTTCTTTACCTTCCTCTATAGTTTTAAGATGTCTGCTTGAGTCTAAATGTAATTATAAACATCTATTGCTCCGATATTATCTGAATTTCTATCTCACTTCAACGGCACACACAATACCAAGTAATAACTACGGAGCATCTGCTTGCCATGAAATTAGTTCTTTTAGCTCTCTATTACATGAGATAAATTTCTCTTAAATTACAACGTATCACACGTGTGTGTTTCATAACAACATGTTATCGTAATATATATTAAGTCAGAATTTATTTTTGTTTCGTCTACTATAATTTTATATTATTAGTAAGTGTTATTTAAGATAAATAATTAATATAAAGAAAAAAATACTCGCATGATATATTTGCGATTTGTTACTGTTGTTGTCATTGTGTATACCCAGATCATCCCAGATCGAATAGTTTTACATGTTTCTCACACACAACCGTCTTTTTGTTGCATCCTTCAAGTCTTTTTGGTCTGATTATATTGCATGCGACTCCGTTTACTAAACCTGGTAAAGTGTTATATGAGGTAGATTTGGTTGATATTTCAAGCTAGTTGAAGAATCTTGCCAGCTTGTGATATGCTTAATTATAATTGTATTTTCGACATAATTTAAAATATTCAGAAATGTTTAAGAAAACTGTTGTTACATATTTCATATGAAAGTTGGGAAAGAGAAGAAAGTTTTATTTATTTAATTTTGTAAAAGATTATTTGATGTCAATAATCTTTCGAACTGCCAGACATAATAGTGTTCTGCAAAAGACCCCCGTTGCTTTTCACTTTTATTGAAGACATTTTTGTGTATCCTGTATTGTCATATATTTCATGAACAATTGTAATAACAAAGTCGTAGAAGCCAGTGCCTCATTAGTACACAATTGAAGGTTTAAAGGCCTCATTAGAGAAAGCTAACGCTGGGGTATAACTTCCTCCAAATCCTGACTTCTTCAAACTCTTTTGTGGAGTAGATTGTTATTCTTGAATAGTGTTCTAATGATTCATTGTATCTCAAACAGATATTTGCAGCAACGAAAAATTATACAAAATATGCTGTCACTCTACCTTTAGCCTGAGTAAAAAATATAAACTCAGTTAATGGAGTAGATATGCATTTCTTGGAAAAATGGTATTATAACCCAGAAAATTTGGATTATTATTTACAGTTAACTTTAGGAGGCATCTATAATTCAATTTATTCTTGCACAAGATTTTGCACAATTCTCTAGGTTGTTGAAAATTATTCTTAATACAGTAGATACGGTATGAATCAGTATTCATTTAGGGTCTATTTGCTATTGATTAATGAACTGATGACAGTCTTTCAAGCGTTTCTAAAAGTTATGAGCACACGCTAGGAAATGATATCTTGATATTACTTTATCCGTACAGAATGACATAGTTTTTCTGTTCCAATACGAACATTTATATGCTAGAAGGTTTAGTAAACGAAATTACTGCGCTTGTGTGACTGTGTGCATGTATACATACATTAATATTTGTATGTATATATGTAAACGTGTCTGTATGTGTGTGCGTGCGTATGTGTATGTGTGTGCGTGCGTATGTGTATGTGTGTGCGTGCGTATGTGCGTGTGTGTGTGCGTGTGAGAGAGAGAGAGAGAGAGAGAGAGAGAGAGAGAGAGAGAGAGAGAGAGAGAGAGAGAGAGAGTATGTGTGTATCTATATACAAACTATATGAGAGCTAGACACACTCGATATACACAACATGTAATAGTGATCAAATGAATTTTAACTTAAACTCCAAAGTTTTCATCAAGCACTAGACCAGCGGCGTCAAGAATGGGTGTAAGAGAACAACACTGAGGCGAGCTGATGTGAAGATAAACACAATTAGCTTGACATACATGTATTTTTGTGTGTGGCGATCGTTGTATTCTTTCTTGTCTTGAGGTTCACAGCCAAACGGCTGGGTGGATTCGTGTGAAAAATGGCACACATGTGCAGATGGGTGCATAGATTGGAATACTCTTTTCCTAGCCCCCATACTTACTGAGAAAATCAATTAAAACTTTTTCTAATGGAATTCCCCTATTTGTTCCGCCATTAAAACAACCAGTTGCTCACACAGCCAGCATATGCCATTTCGCTAGCAACAAGGGGAGTACAGGATGACAGTCAGCCAAAGCTTTCGCTCTGCTGTCTCTCTTCTTTCATCTCTTTGCGGGGTTAATAATCTTAATCTTTAGTTACAGTTTCTCATTCAAACTATATAATAGGCAGAATTGTCGGATTAAGGCAGTAGGGTGTTTTAAGGGAGATTTGGCTGCTATTCCTACCAGGTCTAGCTACCAAGTAGAGGTCTGAACTTAATTTTCATTCACATATTTGCATTTCAAAAATTTAACAATCTTTTCCATAAATCAACTATCGTAAACGTATACACACACGCAAGCACGCATACACGCATGCACACATATACACACACACATAGATACACACACACATAGATACACATAGACACACACACACACACACACACAGATACACACACACACATAGATACACACACACACACACACGTCCATTTCATATATCTTTCAATTTCTGCTCTCTGCAAATAAATTTTTACGGATACAACTGCTTACAAAATTAGGGATTAATGTATAATATCTTTCTATGTTCATAATGAAATCAATGTTTTAATGATTAGACAGGGGTCCAATGGAATAGCTCTCAGAAATAGACTACGTACAAATTCGTTCTTCACAACTCCTGAAGCTGTTTTCTGACAAGGGGTGGGGAGTCAAGAAATTTTCATACAGCTGGAGGCTCCAATCGAAGCAAGGGACCCCGAAATGAGGGTTGAGAAACACTATTATAGATTATGCCTAACCGAAAACCATCACAGCCACATCATCCAAACAGACGGGGTGAAACTGGGCTTCGCTGCTAGTGTGTATATATATATATATATATATATATATATATATATATATATATATATATATATATAAAGTGAAGTATATTTGCCATTTAAATGTGGCTGACCCCTAAGGGTGGATGTTACTGTTGCTTTTAGCCCCAGGAGAACATCTCCTCCAGCTGGCTTATCGGCACACATCTGTGTCCTGTCTATTTTTGCCAAGGGAAGTTATCCCTCCCATCTTGATCTGCGATACGTACGGACCCGAGTTTCAGGGTTATTTCCCTTCTTCAGCGTACGATAATCGCCGACCTTCGATGAGAAAGACAATCTCTTGGCAAAATATAAGTCTTTTTCCAGTGAAGTTATTCACTGATATCGAAAAAGTGAAAACAAGCAATGTTAAATCTCTGAACAAGGTATTAACAGTTGCTGAAGTAAGGGATGCTATGGCGGGCTGCGCGAGGGATAAGTCGCCTGGATTGAAACTCGGGTCCGTACGTATCGCAGATCAAGATGGGAGGGATAACTTCCCTTGGCAAAAATAGACAGGACACAGATGTTTGTCGATAAGCCAGCTGGAGGAGATGTTCTCCTGGGGCTAAAAGCAACAGTAACATCCACCCTTAGGGGTCAGCCACATTTAAATGGCAAATATACTTCACTTTATCGTGCAGTTACTGTTAATACCTCGTTCAGAGATTTAACATTGCTTGTTTTCACTTTTTCGATATCAGTGAATAACTTCACTGGAAAAAGACTTATATTTTGCCTAGAGATTGTCTTTCTCATCGAAGGTCGGCGATTACCGTACGCTGAAAAAGGGAAATAACCCTGAAACTCGGGTCCGTACGTATCGCAGATCAAGATGGGAGGGATAACTTCCCTTGGCAAAAATAGACAGGACACAGATGTGTGGCGATAAGCCAGCTGGAGGAGATGTTCTCCTGGGGCTAAAAGCAACAGTAACATTCACCCTTAGGGGTCAGCCACATTTAAATGGCAAATATACTTCACTTTATCGTGCAGTTACTGTTAATACCTCGTTCAGAGATTTAACATTGCTTATATATATATATATATATATATATACATGCATATAGACACATATGTTGAGAAAGATAAATACACATGTACATATATACGAATACATTTACATAGGGTATAAAAAATGCATAATATTAAGACAATGCACAATTTCTTCATTCGACAGTTGTTACAGGAAGTTTGGATTTAGGTAATGATATTAATGTTCATAATTTACTAATGGAATGTGGGTGCAACCAGTAAACACAGATATTACCGACTTCCTTTATCAAGTGAAAGTTGGCAATAATGTGTATGTCTGTGTGTTTGTGTTTGTGTGTGTGTTTGTGTGTGTGTTTGTGTTTGTGTGTGTTTGTGTGTGTGAGGGTCTGTGTGTGTGTGGATAGATCAATATATAGATAGGTAGATAGATAGATAGATAGATAGATAGATACATTTCTTTTCTTAGCCACACAGGGCTCAACAAAGATGGGACAAATACAATGTAGAGCTTTTCTTTTTGGGAGGGGGAAGGAAAAAAAAGTGTGTCGATCAAAAGGGATCGTAGGAAGGGGAAAAGGAGGGAGTTCGATCAAAATGGGTCGAGAAAAAAAAAGCAATCAATAGGGATCGTGTATCACAGTAATGTTCTCGTGTAAAAAGAGGGGAGGACAGTTTAGGTTTAGCCGTGGAAAGAAAAGCCTACGGAAAAGACCACGGTAACCTTGGTCAATAGATAGATAGATAGATAGAAAGATAGATAGATAGATAGATAGATAGATAGATAGATAGATAGATAGATAGATAGATAGATAGATATCTTTTTATTATAGCCACACAGGGCTAAATACAGAAGATGGACAAATTACAAAGTAGAGCTTTTCTTGTGGGGGGGGGGATAATTTCGATCAAAAGGGATCGCGGGAAGAAAAAAAAACGTGGGTGGGGCCATCAATAGGGATCGTGTATCACAGTCAATGTAAAAAACGGGGAACAGATTAGGTTTATCCGTGGAGAGAAAAGCATACGGAAAAGACCACGGTCACCTCAAGCTTTTTTTTTTTAAAGGTACATGAAAGTAAGTACCTTCTCTTTTTTTGTCTCTTTTTGTTACAAGTCTATGCTTAAAATGGTGTCGTCTTTCATTCTTACCATTCTTGCCACATTTACCCATTTTTTATTGAAACTTTCATTCGACAACACTTTCCTCTCTATCCTCATCCTCCTTTTCAAGTGGTACTTGAAAAAGTTGACGAGGGACTGACCAGAGAGGAAAGTGTTTGTTTGTAGACCTTTCAAACGCGTCCACCACACGCATTCTTTTGCCATAGCTATCAGTGTTACAAAAACCGTTTTTCCTTCCCGTTTAAAGGAAGGTGGCGGAACAATATTCACGATAGACTCGGCTGATAAATGGGCTCGTCCCACACGCGACAACAGCCGTTCGACGAAGGTCCACAGCTCTGAAATATCTGGACACTGCACGAGTGCGTGCAGAACGGTTTCGTCGCTCTGACCGCATCTCGGGCAGGTCGGTCCGGTGGTTTTCGAACCGTGTCTGTAGATCTTCTCTCGAACTGGTAGTGCGTTTCGATAGCATTGCCAAGCCAGGGATCTCTGGAAATTATCCATAGGCCCCGGCCCGAACGTCGTCTTGAAAATGTGGGTTAGGAATTTCTCGTCGACACTCAGGTTTACCCCGAGAGTGTCGTCAGACCTCCCCTCCACTAGTCCTCTATAGAACGCATTGGTCGTTTGGAAGTTGCACAAGTTTGATCCCGGACGGCAGAGCTGTTGTAGAGCTTGGCGACACTCGCGGTGCCAATCGCCCAGTTTCGGTCTCTTCCTGATCCATGTTTGCAGTTCGGTGAGTGAGACGAGCTGCGGGAAGGCGTGCCTCACAAACGGCGCCCACACCTGTTCACCGTCGTCAATGAAGTTCCAGAGATGCCGCAGTCTCAGCGCATGTCTGCGCATCATTAACCACGGCATCCCCAGTCCTCCATGTAACGGTTGTTGACAGCAAATGGATCGCCTCACCATCGGAACGCCACCCTTCCACAGAAAGCGGAAAAGTATGCGTTCTAGTTTCGTGATGGTGGCATCGGGACAAGGCACGACGGTCAGGCGGTAATCGATGACGGATGCGATATACACATTAGCCACCTCCGCCCGGCCTTTTAGAGATAACTTTCTTTCAGCCCATGTTTGGCTGAGTGTGATGACTCTACTGGTGATCTCGTCCCAGTTCTTAGCCATTTGGAGGTCCGGTCTGAACCAGACCCCGAGTAGTTTAACCGGTCCGTCCGTCCAGCGTCCCACTACGGAGTCGCTGTTGGACGGTATGGGCTTGCTTCTCCAGGTGCCGAGTAACAAACCCACTGACTTTTCCGGGTTAATTTTTGCTCCTGTCACCGTTTCGTATTCTTTAAGTGTCTCGCCTAGCATCTCGACGTGCTTTTCGCTCGACACTATGACGGTGACATCGTCCGCATATGCAGACACGCTCGTCCCGCAACCCAGCTCTCGTGGGATACCCCTCAATGTCACCAGCTTCCGTAGTAGTGGTTCGAGCGTCAATACATACAGAAGCGCCGACAGGGGACATCCCTGACGGACCGAATGCGTGATGTCGAACGGTTTTGACAGGTGACCGTTTACCCGAATTACCGATCGGATGCCGCTATACAAGGCAGCGATCCAACCGCGGAAGACGGGACGAAAGCCAGTTGCCCTGAGGACGGCCGCCAGGTATCGATGGTCGACCCTATCGAAGGCTTTAGATTGATCTAAATTGATCAGCGCCCCACCCATGCCAGGATCCTTAACTACCCTGTCCATGATGTAGCGCATGAGGTGGAGGTTGTCATGGATGCTTCTGCCCGGCACGGCGCATGTTTGCACCTTGTCGACCAGTTTATCGCTGACAAGCGCCAACCTCTCGGCTATTACTTTGGCCAAAATTTTCAAATCTGCGTTGAGCAGAGTGATGGGCCTGAAATTATCTATAAAATTCCCCTTGTTTGGGTCTTTCTTCAGCAATGTCACTGCACCTCGGCTCACGAAACCGGGAATTCTCCCGTTTTGTTGCCAGTTGCAGTAGACTGATGCCAAGAGGTCGCCAAACAAGTCTGGCATTTGACAATACAGCTCGTAGGGTAGACCATCCAATCCAGGCGACTTATCCCTCGCGCAGCCCGCCATAGCATCCCTTACTTCAGCAGCTGTGATGGGACCCTCACAACACTCTGCCTCTCCCGCCGAGAGCCGCGGCAGGCCGGTCAGGTAGGCACTGAAGTCCATCCTGCGTTCCGACCCACCGCTCGCACCGAACAGTCGAGCAAAGTGCTGTTGAAAGGCCCCACACATCCTTTCGGGTTCGAGCAAACTACATCTCTGTTCATCGATTAGAGACCGAATGGTGGCTCTGTTACCGCGATGCGCCTCCGCCACCCGGGCTTCTCGCGCAGCTTCGATCCCTTCGTTCCTTAAGGCACCCATTTTAGCCCTGACGACGCAACCTTCGTGTTTGGCGTTGAGGTGTTGGTCGAGGGCCATCCTCGCAGCCAAAACGTTGGTTGCGCTGCCAGTTGTAAGTGCCTCTTCTAGTTTCTTAACTAAGTCTCCCTCTACTCTATTTCGATCTATCGCTAGTTCTTTACTAAACCTAATAGATTCCGATTTAATTGCCATTTTCAGGGCAAACCACCAGCGGTTGTTAACGATGGCTCCTGTTAACGCCCTCTTAATTAATTCGCTAATCCGGTTCCTGTAAACCTGCCGCGCTAAGAGCGAAGCGTTCAGTTTCCAGTAACCGGGACCCTGCCTATGTGTCTTATCTAAGTCGAGCGTACAGGTCACAAACTTGTGATCTGTGTAGCTGACTATTTTAAATTGTGGACATCCTACACTATCTCTATCCGCTGTCCTACATAGAACTCTATCTAGATACGATCTCGACGATCCGACGCGGTTTGTCCAAGTCCACGTTGGCACGTTCGGATGGTCGAGTCGGAACCTGTCAGACAAATGGAAACGTCTGAGCAGGTCTTTGAGGTACTTACATCCCCTTCTACTCCTATCCACTCCCACATAGTCTATATGCGTGTCCAAGGTAGCGTTCCAGTCCCCTACTAACAGTAAAGGTCGTGACGTTCCCAGGAAAACCTCTAGACGTCTAAGGAAATCCGCCCGACCCGTTAAGGACGGTGCATACACTGCCACCAGACGGAAAGCACACCCGTTTGTGCTATCGACGTCCAAGACAACCAGCCTACCCTCCGGGTCTAGGAATATTGGCCTTACTTTTAGGTTCAGACTCTTCCGAAAAAGCACCGCGGTACCACCACCACCCATGTTTGGCAGACAGGGAGAAAAATAAATGTCGAAATGTCCACCAAACATGGACTTGAGGGCCCGCGGGTTACTGAGTCTGGTTTCACTGATAGCCATGATTTCTATGTTCTGTGACTTGATGTCATTTAGAAGGTAACCTTGCTTCCAAGCTGACGCCAAGCCACGTACATTTACACAACCTAATTTAAGCATAGTTGAAGTCGAAATTTGTGTTTCATACACGACAGTAAAAGAGACAAGAGAGAAGGTTACTTACTCGTTTCGAAAGTTTTAGCTTCCTCTTCTTTTGAAGTATCTTGGATGAGGTTTTTGAAGAGTTTCTTTGATAAATATTTTTGGAACCCCCCAACCGCATTTGGAAAGAGGGTTTTGAGTGTGTGGTGCTGCGTTTGTGTGATGTGAACTATTTTGATGTGTTTCGGTGGTGTAGTGCGTGGATGATTGTTCAGCTTATAATTATCTTCAGAAATGTTTGTTTGCGATATGATGTAGTCCATTAATTTTGTGTTTGTTGTATCTATCGCTGATAGCATTGTGTGTGTTTTTGTGATGTTGGTGCTGGTTTGTTTGTGCAAGGGGCTTTCAGCGGTTACATATTTCCCTGCTTTGCATGCATTTAATTTTGGGGTTGTTTTTGATCTTTTTCTTTTACTTCCTGTGGCTATTTGCCATTCTGTAGAACTTTCATCGTTAGACGAAATGTCTGACGAATCAGAAGGGGGTAAAGGCAAAGCATTTGGTTCTATTTGTGTGTTTGTCGATGGTGTTGTGGTGTGTGGTGTGTGTGTTGTTGGGGAATTGGGAGTAGTATTGGTCTTTTCTTCGTTCTCAGTGGTTGTCTTCTTGGTTGTTGTTCTTGGTGTTGGTGTTGGTCTGTCTTTAGTTGTTGTTGGTGGTGTTGTTTCTGTTTTTGACTCAGGTGGTGGTGTTGTTTGGTTGGGTTGGTTTGTTCGTTGTTGCCGTTCTTTCGTTTTCGCATATAGCTGCTTGATCAGTTGTGCATACGGTGGTGTGGGTAATAATGCTGGTGTTTTGGGTTTTTGGTTTTCCCGTGGCTGTTGTTGTTGTTGTTGCTGTTGTTTCGCGGCAGAATTGCAGTCCTTTTGGAAGTGAGCTTCACTGCCACATATGTAACAGCATGGTCGTCTGCCTTCCACCACTACATACAGCCTTTGCGTTGATGGTAACTTTATGTAGGTGGGTATTTTATTTAGTGACTCCTGGGTAATATGGAGAAGGATCTCCATTTTTTTACCCACCCACTGTTGCTTTTCAGAAACATTAATTTGCAATATATCAACTTCCTCCATATCGACACATACGGCTGATGTTATCCATAGTGTGTCTACCGTGGGAGGAATATTTTTTATGATAACCCTTGTTACCCTCTGACCAAGGTAACTCGGTATCATTGTTAACTCTTCTGTCTTAAGAGTTAGCGTTGAGAATCGTTTCGCTAACTCTTCACTTTGAAAAATAACTTGCACATGGGTAAATTTATGCCACCAAGTTACATAATCCTTATATTGCCATACAGATCTCAAGCATTTCTCGATCTTTTCCGTGCTTGCTTTTTCTGTTTTTTTTTGTTTTTGAGTTTAAAATTTTATAAATAATGGTCTTTTTGTTTGTGTCTTCTAAAATGTCTTGTGGTATGTTGATCCGCACCTCGTCATTTTCTTTCGTAAGTAAAGCCTTTGTATCTTTTATCTGCTGTGCAGTAAAAGATACTACCGTCGTTTTTTCCTTTATCGCCTCGGCGAAGTTTGTTTTGATATTGTTATTGTTGTTGTTGGTGGTGGTGCTGGTGTTGATGGCAGAGGTGACTGTTGCTGTATTAGCGTTGTTGTTGGCGGTTGTGATGCTGGCAGGTGTTGTTGTTGTGGCAGATGGGTGACCTTCTTCTTGTGTACTCCTCTGACCTTCATATGAATTACGAAGTGGCGGGAAATTTTTTTCATAATTTTCTTCGGCGTTCAGGCGTATTTGAGCAAATTGTTTGGCCATCATGCTCTTCTCTTTCTCTCCTTCCGTTGTCTGTGGTGAAAGGAACAAAAGAGGAATGGAGTTGTTGTTGTTCTTTTTGTTATTGTTGTTCTTGGTGGTAGTGGTGGCTGCGATGTCAGTGGCAGTAGTGGTTTTGGTTTTGTTGTCGTTGGTGGTGGTAGTGGAGGTGGTGAAGGCAGTAGTAGTAAACGCAGCATTCCTGGTCTCTACGTCTTGTGTTCGTTCATGCGGAACGACTTGTTGGTCAGTCTCCTTGCCTGCTGTTAGAGGCAAATCGACCACGTGTGAAGGCCTAGCCATATTTCTTTTACGAAATATGGCAAATAAGCCGTAGAAAAATCAAAAACTTTTGGAAATAAACTCCAGAAGGAGCCACTTCCTATTACAAAAACCCAATAGGGTCGAAGTGTATAGACTTATACACCTCTTCCACAAAAAATATTTTAAAACTGCAAAAGTTTTGACATATAAAAGGCCAACTTACTTGCGAGCCGATGTGACTAGCATCCGTCCAGATCAGATAGATAGATAGATAGACAGGCAGGCTGATAGCCAGACAACGTTATAAATATTCTACTTTTTCTTTTAACCCCTTCCCTTGTTTCAGGCACTGGACTGCGTTGATGCGGGTGCACGCATTAAAGTGTTTGATCGATCGTATCCACCAGAGTAATTGCTTTTAAGTCTTGTGCTTATCGAAACGTTATTTATCGAAGCGTTAGTTAAGCTCATCAAAATAAAAGCAGAAAGAACGAGCGCGTACATACACACACGCACACGTAAATACTTTATGTTTGTACATATACACACAAATACACACACACACACACACTCACACACACACACACACACACACACACACACACACACACACACACACACACACACAAGCACACACACACACACATATATATATATATATATATATATATATATATATATATATATATATATATATATATATATATATATATATATACTATATGAAGAAATAACGTCTTGATTGCGTGCTGTGACAAAATCCGTTAAATCTCATTCGTTAAAACCTCCATTTCGAAAAGATTTTCATGAAAGAAAGTCCCCAGTGATGGTTCACCTGAGTTGAAGACATTAATAAATGAATGAATGAATGCAAAATGTGCATCCTATTGAGTAATCTTCATTATGGTAGTAACTTTCTGGAATAATGTATATTTGTGATTAAAATGTATACAAAACATTAAAAATTATAAAAATCCTGAATGATATATTTGTGTGAGTGTGTGTGTGTGTGTGTGAGAGAGAGAGAGAGAGAGAGAGAGAGAGAGAGAAATAAAGAAAGAAAGGAAGAAAGAAAGAAAGAAAGAAAGAAAGAAAAACTTCATGGCCTTGTGGTTACGGTGTTGCACTCACAATGACGAAATGGGAGTTCGATTCCAGAGCCGAGCTGTGCGGTGTGTTTTTGAGTAAAACATTTCATCTGAAGTTGCTGTGCTACTACTCCCCTATCTGCCATATGGCACACCGTGCATCTGTACAGATAACGTCGATTTGATGGCAAGAATCAGCTGTGCAGGCCGAACGCTTGATCGCAGCACACACACACACACACACATATATATATATATATATATATATATATATATATATATATATATATATATATTATCCTGGTAGGGTATGAAGATAGGATATTTTCAAAGCAATACTCTTCTCAAGCTCTCGGTTACCTACACTGATGGATTCCAGAAACACATCGCAGTTCTTCGGTTTCAGGGGTAGAAAAATATAGTTTCTTCTTCTTCTTCTTCTTCTTCTTCTTCTTCTTCTTCTTCTTCTTCTTCTTCCTGATTCCCTAAACCTACTTTTATCTACGCTGGCACAGTCTATTTACATGTGCAACTTTATTTGTTTTCTTTTTCATTCTCTCCTAATATAAGCAAAACACAAAGTCTGGCAGATGCAAAATGTAGAGGGCACTTTGATGCATGTTTGAGGAAGTGTCACTTAAATGTTTAAAAACGTAAGTTTTCACTTTCGCACGAACTTTGACAGCGGTGTTCATACATAGAGAGTGGTATGAGGCATGTATACATGTATTTATGTATGGATGCATGCATGAATAAAGTTATATATTCCTACCTACCTACCTATATATATATATATGTGTGTGTAACAAAAGAATGGGTGTTTCCACGAAGGAAAAAATATAGGAAAATGTGTTGTTGAAAATGCACATAAATTTCAAAAACTCGTAAATGTTTAAAATACATTTTTTTACATATATACCGAACTATTTTCAACAATATTTTTTGTATAGCAATGGTAAAATTTTAAAGTTAGAAAAACATGTTTAAAAGTTTCAATGTTGTTAAATTAAAATGTTTCAATGTTGACAAGCTAAAATGTCTCAATGTTACAAATTAAAATGTTTCAATGTTGATAAATTAACAATTTCAAAACAGGTGTAAGTTTGAATGTTCATTGTAGTAAATAAAATTAAAACTGCATATCAATTTGTTTGAATGTACAAAGTTCATTAATTTTAGTAGTGGTCGACAAGTCATAATGAAAAAAATAAGTATGAAATGAAAATAGTAAAGAAAGGGAATTTGGTTTACAGTTTCCCTGATCCTCTTCTAATAAACGCTTTCCCTTGTAGTGATATATTTTGGGATCAGATGAATTTATAATTTTTTTCCGTGAGCGGATCTGATTTTTGATTCGTTAAAATTCTGGTGACGTTTTTTCCGTCGTCAAGCTTGTCGTTCTGCTTGTTTGGTTTCCTTGTGGATACTGTCATAAGTCGTTCCGGTTAGTTGGTTCTCTTAAAGGGTCATTTCGTTGTATTCGGGGAAGTTCAGTTTTGATTGGTCTGGAGTTAGGTAACGTCAGCATCTGGTGTTTGTAGAATTTCATTTGAATGGAGGTGGTGACGACAGCAACTGGTTTTTGTATAATGATTTTGAGTTGCGGTTCTGGAACCCTGGTGGAAGATTGATACTAAATATGTAAAAATATATATTCTGGCATATATATATATATATATATATATATATATATATATATATATATATATATATATATATATATATATATATATATATATATATAGGCGCAGGGGTGGCTGTGTGGTAAGTAGCTTGCTTACCAGTCACATGGTTCCGGGTTCAGTCCCACTGCGTAGCACATTGGGGAAGTGTCTTCTACTATAGCCTCGGGCAGACCAAAGCTTTGTGAGTGGATTTGGTAGACGGAAACTGAAAGAAGCCCGTCGTATATATGTACATGTGTGTGTGTGTGTGTGTGTATGTGTGTGTGTGTGTGTATGTGTGTGCGTGTGTGTGTGCGTGTGTGTGTGTTTTTGTGTGTCTGTGTTTGTGCCCCCAACATCGCTTGACAACCGATGTTGGTGTGTTTACGTTCCTGTAACTCACCGGTTCGGCAAAGACACCGCCGATAGAATATGTACTAGGCTTACAAAGAATAAGTCCTGGAGTCGATTTCCTCGACTAAAGGCGTTGCTCCTGCATAGCCGCAGTCAAACGACTGAAACAAGTAAAAGAGTAAAAGAGTATATGCATACACACACATATATGCTGGCAGAAACGTTAGCACGCCAGCCGAAATGCTTAGTGGTATTTCGTCTGCCGCTACGTTCTGAGTTCAAATTCCGCCGAGGTCGACTTTGCCTTTCATCCTTTCGGGGTCGATTAAATAAGTACCAGTTACGCACTGGGGTCGATATAATCGATTTAATCCGTTTGTCTGTCTTTGTTTGTCCCCTGTGTGTGTAGCCCCTTGTGGGTAATAAAGAAATAACACATATATATATGAATATATATATAAATATATATGTGTATATATGAATGTGTGTGTGTACATATATGTATTTTATATATTAGATATATATACACATACATGTATGTACATACATATATTAATATACATAGATAGATTGAATATGTGAGTGCGTGTGTAGGTTTGTGTGTGTGTGTGTGTGTCTTTTTTTCTTTTACTTGTTTCGTTCATTAGATGCAGCCTCACTGGAGCACCGTCATGAAGAATTTTTCGTGAAATGTTTCGATCCCATTACTTATATTTTAAAAGCCTGGTACTTATTCTGCAAGGTACTTTTGCCGAACCGCTAAGTTACGAAGATCTAAATAGACCAGCACGAGGACAAACATAATCTCAAAGACACACATAATCACAAAGTAACATACCCACACACACACACATACGCATATACATACATACATACATACATACATACATACATACATACGACTGGCCTGTTTCAGTTCCGTCTACCAAATCCGCTGTCTTTGGTCGGCACGAGGCTAGAGCAGAGGACACTTGCTCAAATCCCACGCAGTGGCAATGACCCCCGAACCATGTGGTTGGAGAGCAAGTTTCTTACCACACAGCACCGCTGTATGTATATCTTTTAAATTCGTTTAGGTAACGTTAGTGGTATGCAAATAAAGCTCTTATTTCATTATGTCGGCTACCGTCTAATAATACTGACTAGTAAGTCAGTTTTTCGGGGTTGCACCATGGTTATACCGATATAATGTAGGATAAATATAATAGCAATAATTCTAGGATGGAATTTATAAGCATTTAATATATTTATATATACGTGAATCATCCGGAACTAATACTTTGTCAAACTCATTTGTGTAACTAATGTACCGATCTGAAATACCTTTACTGCTGTCATTTCTCCTTATGTGATTTCATAAATTAAACATTAGCATTTGTAACTTGACTGAAGTGGCTATCAATATCACTTAGTGTTGACGGAGTTTAAAAAGAAACTGAATATGATCTCTTCTCTATTCCTGAATCTAATAAGTAAAACAAATTCCTTTCGTGCGCTTACAATGAGTTAATATCTTACTTATGCTTTTTAAAACTGGAATTAAACACATGACGTCTGAAAGCCCTCGAAGGCCGTTGAAATCAAAAGCAGCTGTCATAATGCTGCTATGGAAATACATTGGCATGGAAGGAATTCTAGAATTCTTGAGCTATTGGGGTACTAAGAAGTAAAACATTGCCAAATATTTATATGAATGAATGATCATTTATAAATAAAGTGAATCATAAGTCATTAGATAGTTGACTTGATAACTAGTAAAGTTGTTATTCTATTTGTAGCCAAACATGAACATATAGGCAATTGGACAGTGGCAGATAAAACAGAATTATTTAATAAACAGTCTGAAATAGAAATGAATAAGCAAACACCTCGGTGGTATTTGTGAAACCAGATCATATAGAGCCAGAAGAAATACCGTGTGACACCTTCTCCGATTCTACACGATCACTGCCATTACCGCCACTAACAACAACAACAACAACAACAACAACAACAACAACAATAATAATAATAATGATAATAATAATAATAATAATAATAATAATAATAATAATACTTCGAAGGGCCTATATTTAGTTCAAGGCTACTGGCTAAAGAAATTCAGTAGTTTATATGGGAGGCAGAGGGAACAAATTTAGGATTGCCTTAATGGAGGAATGATACCAAATTGGATGACTAGAGGGAGGACAATATTCATTATGAAGGATAAGAGCAAGGGTAATACACCGAGAAACTGTAGACCAATCACTTGTTTACCATTAGTGTCAAAGCTGTTAACAGAAATGCTTTCAGAACGTATTTACGAGCACCTTGACAACAAGAATTTAATACCAGAAGAACATAAATGTTGTAGGATGAAGGCGAGAGGAACGCATGATCTATTATATGTAGACAAAGCAGTTCTAAATGGAAAATCTAACAATAGCAAACCTCGGTGCTATACCAGCATGCCAAAGAACAACATGGTGGTGTACTGGACCGAATTAGCATAGAAATCCTGTCTAGACACCCCGGTGACGCATCGTTACGGCAAATACAAGAGTCAGTCCTCATAACTGAAACACGACCAATTTTGAACAGCAAATACACGTAGATAAAAGCCTTACAATTACCCATGGTTGCATATGTTGTTCACACATAAAATACAGAACGTGAACGTAAATAAAAAAGATGCATTTACGAAGAAAACAAAAAATAACAGAAAGGAAACCAAAACCAAGTCCAAAGTCTCTATCTTATCTGATATAAAGGAAATTGTTACAAACACACATAAGGACGCACATACTTACATATAAGCAGGAACACATAAGTGCGTGCACACATATGAGCGTGCACACATACGAGCTTGCACACACTCACATGCTCATACAGAACAGTTTCAAAACAACGCCAAATCATACACTCAAAATAAATGGAAGTGGAGAGACAAGTTACTGAAGAGATTGCAAGAGTGCAATGAAATGATTTAACAAAAAACTATATACTGTTTATAAATTAATAAAGGGCTGAACCAGTGCGTGTGTTTATTACCGGCATAATGCCTCTCCCAAGGTTTAATTGTATTTCTTTCAACACACGTATCCACATCAAGAATCTTGCACACGAAATACACATAGGAAACATAATATTATTATTATTATTATAATAATAATAATAATAATAATAATAATAATAATGGCTTCTGGTCTTAACTGATTGGAAGTGCTATTATGTTATTATGTACATTATTTTGTCTTGGTATAAAAGATGGACTACAGCAAATATTCTGCTCAATACTACAGATTTGCTTGTCAGTTGTTTGACATTAACCAGTTGAGCATGTCTCTTAGTGGTTGACGATATGTGCATCACTGATCACGAACAGAAATAGTTGGGGAGCATCATAACCATATGTTCACAGGAATTCTCTGTGGTCTGGATAATTCACCTCTGAAAACATATATGTTTTGTTAAACATCTTTAAACAACCCTCATTTATGGAACTTCTGAGCAGGATGGTCTACTCGATCACAAGAAAATTCTGACTGGCCCTCACCTGCAAGGTCATACGCTACTTATCTTCATATGAGATCACTATGTCGAGCACATATGGTTGTGATGCATGTGCCTGGTGTACCCTTATCAGACGGGTAGTCATGATGGGTGTACTGGGCTTCGCATATATTGCCCCAGAGTCATTTTGATGGCATGCACTGCTCTCTCACTCAATGATAATAATAATAGCGTTCAACGAAATCATGGAGAAAGAAATGAAAGAACAGCTGAGGAAAGAATCTTTCAGAAGACTAAGATTGGTATTGCGTTCAAAATTGACTGGCTGGAATAAAATTCAAGCAGTAAATACATGGGTGATAGAATCACTTGGGTATGGAGCTAGAGTCATAAATTGACAAAAGAAAGAACTGATGAGCATGGATACGAAGACAAGAAAAATATTGACCGTGTACGGAGCATTCCATCTCAAAATTGACACTAGTAGGTTGTACTTGTCCAGAAGAAATGGTGGGAGAAGTTTCTTTAGTTGCCAGGAATGTGTAGTAGCAAAGTCAAAAAGGTTAGAGTGGTATGTGGAAAATGCCGTGTAATCATTGCTGAAGCACGTGCAGGAGTTCGATATCATCAAAATTCATAATTTTGTAAAGAAAGAAAGACATAAAGTGGAAGAGAACTCGAAAAAGAATAGCATGGAAGGGTAAAAGAAAATGTGCGGTCAGTTTGCAAGAGATACGAGCGTCAAGAGAGATACTGATGACGGGAGGAATGACCTGAAGATAGAGACAGAAGCATCAATATGTGCGGCACAAGAAAAAGAGTTAAGAACTAACTATGTGAAGTGCAGAATTGACAACAGAACTGAGAGCGACAAATGCAGAATGTGTGGTGAGAGAGGTGAAACGGTATGGCACATTGTTAGTGAATGCCCGAAATTGGCACAACATGATTACAAATAACAACATGACAATGTGGCAAGAATGATCCATTGGGAGCTCTGTGGAAATCACAGCCTACAAAGAGCAAAGACGTGGTATGACCAAATCCCAGGAGTTACCAAGAACGAAGACTACAAAATCCTGTGGGATGCAATGATTCAGTGTGTCCATCAGATCAGACATTGGAAGCCTGACAGTGTTGTGGTGAACAAAAAAGAAAACAAAACTGTTAACAACAGAATCAATAAGAAAGAAGAGTATCTGGACACCTATGACGATTTGAAGTGGGAAATACGCAAGTTGTGGGCAATGAAAGGAGTGAACTTATTAATTGGCGCACTTGGAAGTATCAGCACTCAACTACCAACATGGCTCAAAAAGATTGGTGCAGATGTAAAGACAGAACCCCATTTGTGCTTGGAACTGCAAGATTTTTCTGCAGGGTTCTTGAAGCATGATCAGTAAACAAGTGACACCTTAGTCTACTGGCCGTGGACAGCTGACACTTTCCATAATAACCAGCAAAATAAGCTGAGAGTTTTAATCAGATGATTATTGGTCCGATACCTAGAATTTAATGGGAGAGGTGAAATAATTGAAGTGACGTGGGTGCTTGAATATTTTATCGGCTCGGGAAAGATGAAATGCAAAGATGCTTGTTAGGATTTATTCCTACAACGTAAACACACAAATACTAAGCCCCACCTAGAATAGAGGCTAAATCAATTTAACGAACCATTCTATTAATAAAAAGCTAAAATATCTTTTACTCGTACATTTCTTTCATTGTCATGGTGTTGGGCTGGTTGGAAGAACAACTTCAAACTTTAATTTAAATTAATTCAGACAAAACTAAAATACTTTCAGAAATAATAATAATCTTTTAATCTTTTTCTATTATATACAAAAGGCGGGAAATTGGAGAGGAATAGTGCTATTCGATTGCATCGACCCCAATAATTTACTGGTAGTTATTTCATTGATCCCGAAATGATAAAATGCAGTCAGTTTTGAAATCATGACGTAAAGCGGGAAGGAATGCCGCTAACCATTTTGTCCGGCGTGGTAATGACTTTGACAGATCGCTGCCTTATAATTAGATATATAATGATATGGAGAGGTTTATATTGGTGATTATATATTTTGAAAAGTAATTTCTGAATTAGATTTCATTTGTATGATAAATGATGGAGAAGATACCGAGGCGGTGATATGGTGAAATAGATATTGATGGAGATATTTTTGACTGAGCTTGACGCAAGCCAATTCATTTGATGTATAGATGTATATAAAGAAAGACGAAAAATATAGATATTCTCATAATTAATAAGTATTATTCATGATATTTAATAACTATATGAGTTAATTAAATTTCTACGTTGATTGAGAGATCCAATTTAGTGTAATTACACATTTTTATAACTTATATGAGGATTTAACGTTTTAAAAGTGGTGCAGAGAACTACAGATATAATATGAATAATGAATCAGTGAGGCGAATAAATATATTGATTTTGATAACTGCAGCATACATTTACCAAATGTGGACACAGAAGCCACTGTACTACCATGGAAAAAGTAAGCATGTTTTAAGAGCATGTTTGTGTTGTGGTAGTTTTGGTCAGTGAAAAATCACCTATCAGACAGTCACCTATTTTCTTTAATGCTATGCTAAACGATGGTGTATTTGACTATTTTATCAACAATTACTTCAGGGAGAGATGCAGTATATATATTAGTTTGTTTGTTTTTGTTTTGTTTTATCATTTTTGTTAGTTTATTTGTTTAGGTGTATTTATAATTTGAAATTGGGCTACTAGAAAGTCATATCTTAATTTTTTTCTGTAAAGCGTCTTTTTGTTTATAAGAATTATGAATGGTCTCAGAATGAGTTCCTCTTAGACAAAAATGCTGTTCACCATATATATGAAATGTAATGGAGCTAAACGTTGCACACACGCACTACTGCCGCTGCTATTATTGTTATTGTTGTTACTGTTACCATTGCCGTTATTACTATCGTTGTTCATCAGAGATCTGATACAGCAAACTTATGATGAAAATTGTTCCAGCCTTTATTTTTCTTTTGCTTCTAAAAATGCATCCGAAACTACATTATAATGTATTCTTCGTTTTTTTAAAGCCAGTATAGTAGCTGTGATTTCATTAATATGTACTACTATTTCTGTACTTGTCCTTGACCACATAGGGTCTCTCATCTTTCGGTTCCTGTTACATTTACTGGCTTTATATGACTGAAACCTAAATTGTGTCTGCCGCACCTCATCTTTAATAGAAAAAGAAGCTAACATAAGATATACCACCTGATATTTAGCTACAGCTTCTAGTGTTATGAGTTCAAATTTTTACATAGTATATCTTACCTTTCATCCTACCAGAGCGAGAAATTAAAATAGCAGTCAAGTACAGAGTTCGATATATCTCACTGCTATCTCTTCTCAAATATATATGATATTATGTGTGTTAGGAATCAATATTTTGTTATAGAAAATAACAAAACATTAATTTTCTTTATCCAATTCATATTTGCCTCAGAAGTTTTCTTAATCTCAGTGTTTTATATCAGTAATAAAGCTGTGAAAAACCATTTCAGCGATAAACAAAACCTATATTGGAGCCCCATACAACAAAATGCTCAACATAATAAGCAAACTGCTAATATTGTTGTCACTTTCATTGTTAGGACCTGCACATAATTTTTTTTTATATATTCTGTGATATTAAAATGGTTTTCATGTTGTACAATAAATGCATGCAAGCAGCTTTACGGTTCTGATCTGCAAACATTATTCATTTTAATTGAATGAAAAACAAATTACCATTTGCACGTATATAGAAAAGAGAGGTAGCTGACTAGGAAACATATATATATATGTATATATATATATATATATATATATATATATATATATATATATATATATATATATATATATATATATATATATATATATATATATATATATATATATATATATATATATATATATATATATATATATATATATATATATATATATATGTATATATATATATATATATATATATATATATATATATATATATATATATATATGTATATATATATATATATATATATATATATATATATATATATATATATATATATATATAGAGAGAGAGAGAGAGAGAGAGAGAGAGAGAGAGAGAGAGAGAGAGAGAGAGAGAGAGTTATAGATGATATTGTTGACAACATATACCTCCAAAATAATTAACAACAGGCTAGAACAAACATTCACAACTGTTTTAATGCGAATAACAAAATCAAAACAGGCGTCCTATTTCAACATTATGAAAGATTAAGAAATGATAACATCACTAACATAAAGTGTGAGTTATTGCAATGAATTACAAAAATGTTCAAGAAGGCAAAACTAGAAAGTAAAAAGAAGCCAAAATAATCAAAGATACATAAAATTTTTCGAGAGTTTCTTGTAAATGTATGCTTGTCAAATTTCAGAAATATATCACACTAGAATAAATGAACCAAAAGATAGGCGCACGTTCCACCTATCAAACTGCATATCTTCATTCTTTGATAAATTTTTCAATTCAGTCAACTACTTCGTTCAACATCTTATCAGTCATGAGTTACTCATTTGAACATTACCAAAGAAATTTCATGCAGATATTCCAAGGTGAGGAGTTAAGTCACTGAATATATATGTATAGCGATTCAGTTATACAGTATTTTATGATGAAATTATATTATTAAGCATCAAAGTATTTCTTCGCCAATCTAAGACCTGTTCAATATTACTCTACTGTGTCTGATACAAAGCAGTATTAGTGATCAGGTTCTAAATGTACAATAAAATATTTTCATACATTATATATACTGCTATTACAAAGTAAAGCCGGATGAATATAACTGTATAAGTGTGTTTTAAATTGCTTTACGATTTGCAAATGTTTCAATCATTTTCTTTCAACACATATTTTCAGTTGGGCACCGTTTGTAAGAACAACAGCACCATAATGCAATTCACTCTGCCAGAAATTTGGAAATGACATGCTGTAATGCTTGACATTCGCGTCAGAAGGTCCAATACGAACAATTGAGAGTGTTTTGGTGCCAATCTGAAGAGAGTGCAGAGGATTCGGAAAGAGTTGGATGAGTCAAATGGTGATTACGAAGGTACGGCAACTCGGAATACTCACTCTGATCTTTCTTATAAGAAAAGAACTCCTGAATTTGTTGGTGAGATCCAGGTCATTATTGACAACCATACATTCAAGTCAATCAGGTCCATCATGAGGGACATGCGTGTGTCTGAGTTTCTTATCAGGCAAGTAGTGCATGAAGACAATCCGTATTTCTCATGCAAGATAAGAAAGGGCCAATTTTTATCCCAAACCACCAAGTATAAGAAGTAAGATTGCACTACGAAGCTTTTGATCAAACTCAAGTATCCCCTCCAATCGAACATGCTTCGGTTTTTCTCAGACGAGAAATATTTCTGCCATGATCAGAACAAACGTTGGCTTACCATGTCCCCAAAATATATACCGAGAGTCAAACATGGAGTCAATATCGTGGTGTTTGAAGTGATCACTAGTAATGGCGACGTTATATCTCCATTCATCTTCCCACCAAACAGCCTCAGAATCAAGACGAAGGCCTGCACCAGTGCCTTAAGGAGGTAGTGTTACCTTGGGTCAAGAGGGTGGCTACTAGAAGACTCTGGCAACAGGACACTGCACCATGCCACACATGTAGGGGTACCCAATCATGGGTATCAGACAATTTCTGCAAACACATCACTCCAAGGATCTAGCCACCTGACTCCCTAGATTGCAACCTTCTTGAATGTATTAGCTTCACGCTCAGTGAAAAGAAAGAGTTCGAGGTTTCGAGCATAGCTCTTCGTCAGAAATGAGAAAGGGAAAAGCTCAAAGTAAGAAAAGAAATCGCCAACAGCACATGTATAGTTACATATATAAATATATACATATTGGCATGCCCCATTCTATCTCTATAGCTCCCGTACGCTGGAGTAATTAGTAGATGAAAATGATGCAATGGAAGTACATGCATGATTCGCCAGGCCTCTTCAAAGATTTACAAAATTCAATACATGAATTTTGCCAATTTTTAATACATATATAAAATAAGAATAAAAATAAAAATATAAAAATATATAAAATGAAAAGTGAAGAATAGATCATGTGTCGGTAGCAAGCACCTCAGGAAGTACTCTTTTGCTGGTTACATCTCATACAAACCGGAACAGCCGGTCTTATATACCTCAAAGAAGCTATGCATGGATAGGTTTCTCGAAGACTTAAAGAAGATAGTAATATAGACATGAAGCGCAACCTCTTTTGGACTTGTGACCACTACATCACATCACACTTTGAAGATTATGCATTTGCAATCCAAGATTGCTAGGAAATACCTAATAATCAAAAGTGACAATGAAGTCCTTGGAGCTCCAAGATGAAACCTAAAATGTAGTTTATGTCATGTTTTCTTTTGTGGAAGACATCACACATGTGATTAGTAGCTGCCAAAAAATGTCATCAAGGTACTACCTCATGCTATAACACGACCTTGTCGCAGAAACAATGTACAATGTCATTCGGAAAAAAATGATTGTCCTGGAATAAATAAAGAGAATTCTCTTGTTACTGAATAAATACAAAAAACATCAACACAAAGAATATTGGTGGAACCTTCCCATAAAAAACATCGTTTCAAGTGTAAACATGACAGACCGGAATTTGTTGTTTGGGACAGACAAGAAAATGTATGTGCTGTCATAGAGGTCATTATTCTTGCTGATATATCGCTTTGAAAATAAAAGAGAAAAAGAATAATGATGTCCAGGTGCTCCGAAAATTCCAGGTTCTATTCTAAGAATATAAATTCAGATTTATAGCATTAATAATTGGTGCACTTGGTTTTATGAGTAAATGCCAATGTGATAATCTGAAAAAGCTAGCGGTTTCAGAAAAATAAATCCACCAACTAACTTGCGCATTATAAATACTAAGTATCAGTGAAACATAAAAAATATGCAAGACTTTTCTCATGTTTAAGATATGACATTGTTTCTTTTTTTCATCTAAGATCGGGCGATGAGACGTTGTAAATTTAAATAAGGACTGAAGAGAACATACACACACACACACACACACACATATATATATATATATATATATACATATACACACAAACACACATAGACACTGATCTTACTGCTTCACACATGATTATATTTTCTTTTATTGATTCATTTTAAAAGTCAAAATGAAATATTTGAAACCTCATCTGAACAAAGCAATATTTCAATCTGAATCAGGGTTAATAAAAATAGTACATCACATATAAATAACAACGTTGTAGACCTTAAAGCAATACATATAGCATCATTTTACTTTTATTTACTTTTGATATTGGTTATCAACATCTTTCGGATCAAGTCTTTGATCCGCTTACTTATTCAAAGAATTGCTAGAATTAATTATATTATTCTAAATGACGCAAACTTATGGCTTCTTTCACTGTGAAACCATAAGCTTTACAGATAATTATAACACCGATTACTATTAGGAAAGTTTAAATTATTTCGATTTAAAAGCTTGTTACTTTATTGGCTGCCGAAAATTAGAATCGAGCAAATCTCTTTCATATGTTATAATATTCAAAATGTGTACACCTAACTCTACTGAAATCCACAGAATACTTTTAGTTTTATGTTATTGGGTTTCTTTATCTTCATAGTATTATCAAAAGGTTACTACACATGTGTTATTATATTAGTATACAGATCAGCAATATGTTGTACGTAGGAACATATCTCTTTACACGTTCCTACGTGTAAGATATCTAACAAAGTTATATCGAGATACATGTTAAATAAAACGTGACAATATTCTCATTACAGTCATGTTCCTAGGATCAAAACTTGAATACTTCAGCATAATACATAGCGAAGAGAATTCCGAATGGGGTTATTACGACATTATGTATTTATCATTTACATGACAGCGTTATTGATTTAAATCGATTGCTGCGGATTATCCAATGATTACAAGCTGTTTGTCTCTTCTGAAAACAACACACGATAGCCATCTTGAACACGTTTAAGCAAGTATCTTAAGAACAATTGTAAAAGTACCTGTGTATCGAGATCAAATTTTCAGCATCACAACCGATACATTTAGCAATAAAAAGTCACGATTTCGATTTTTAATATTTTACTTGACGTAAGCCTAAACAAACAGTTTATTTCTCAGAAACACAGATCTGACAGCCACGTTAGACTTTTCATGATTATCTAAGTATAATTTCCAATATCTCAATAACAAATTTGTACAGTTTTAAGCGTTATTTTTATAACTGCTGTACAAACAATAACATTTTTATTTTCTCTGGACTTATCCTAAAGTAGCTTTCCATAATTCGAAAATATACAAAAACAACATTAAATACAGATTATCAAATGGATGCAGATATGATTGTATGGTTTGAAATTTGCTTTACACGTATGTCTTGATTCTAGATTCGATTCTACTGTTCGTCATTTTGAGGATTTGTATCCTCTCATACCCTCGGTTTGAGTAATACCTAGTGAATAATATTATCTAGATGGAGACAGTGCGTAATTCCTGGAGTGCTCATATATATATATATATGTATGTATGTATGTAGGTATGTATGTATGTATATTATGCATATTACGGAGGTGTATTTGCATACTAAGTGACTTGATCTGAGATCGTGTGCTGAAACCAAAAAAATGCAGCGTGAAAGGTGTTTATAAGCCATTTAAAAGCACATAAAAAAAGCGTTGGATTCATTCAGCATGTAACTTTAATTTGTCATGATATGTTCGTCGTTTTGAAACCGTGACCTCTTCCCTGAAAAAATTCCGTGCTGCAGTGAAGAGGTCGCTGTTTTAAAGAGACGAACATAGCTTGACAAATTAAATTTAAATGTTGAAGTGAAGATCGCTGTCAATTGTAAGGTACCATGATTTGGTACTATATACCATTTTTTCGTTAAGCATTTAAAATACTTATGTACTCGGAAGCAAAGATAGACATGTTCTCTATCTCCAGCCTTTGAACTAGTGAAACAGCTAGAGGTTTTGACTAGTGGAATGAGAGACAGCTGCACCAGCACTCAATTGGTACCTGCTTTCAACTGAGTAGACTGGAACAACGCGAAACGAAGTGCGTTGTGCAAGGTCGCAAAATGTCATTCGGTCTACAAATCGAACTACGGTCTCATAATCATGAACTCTATACTTTAACCACTATACTACGTGTCTTAATATATAAATAAAAATCAAAGAAAATTATCTTGTGGTATTTATTTTATAGAAGTCGCACAGCCACTCGCTTGTTACTTTCACCGTCAGAAAATTCATTGAGTGATATATGGGATGTAGGAAACCAACAATCAGAAGCGTTATACGCAAAAATCATCATCGTTGTCATCATCTTCATCATCATTATCAACAACAATATCAACAACATCATCACCACCACCACCACCACGTCGTTGTCATCATCATCATCATCATCATCATCATCATCATGTGATACCGTCTGCATTTTGCGCTAGCTATAGTATGAATCGCCATCTCAGTCCTACATGTGCTGTCCATAAGCGTTCACTATCTTAATCTGACCAATTCTTAATGTATTCCATTCACGAATTTCTTGATTTTCTTGTTTCTCTCTTCCATTTCAAACGTCTTTCTCTGTAAACAATTTTCCAAACCAAGTGTCCAAAATAATGCATTACACAAATCCCTTGAAAACATATAGTTTTTCTTTTACTTTTTTGTTCTGTTTTAGTTACATGGGTAGGCAACAATAATTTAATTAATCCTCTGTTTAAAATACTAGAGTGCAACATTATATTAGTTATCCCGTTATATTCTTAACTATTTTAGCTACACACGCGGTAAAGCATAAATTGTATTTCGAACACCACAAAGGTACAGGATAGGGATAAAATCTGTAGATAATGTAATGAAGAATTACATAAATGATTGTTTACTCTCCATGCACGAGCCAATAAATATAAGAGGAAATATGAGAAAATGAAGTGAACACAGTCATTCATAATGCTGGTGTTGTTGGTACTGTGCATGAATATTTTGCTCTTATATATATGAGGTCGAACCACAACGTCGAGACTCTAATTGGGTTCGCTGAGGTCAACATTGCCATATATAAAATAAAGCACGAGGTGGATTAGCTGAACTGTCAAAGGATCGAGAGCGATGTTTTGCGCTATCTTTTGTAACTTTGCTTTCTTACAGAAACGCATGCAACGACACTGGTACGATGCTGTATTGGTAATCATTTTCTCTTAGATAATGTGGGGGGGGGGGAAACTTGCATGAATTGGCTACTGTCAGTCTTCATCAAGAGATCTTACCCGGTCTTGCGTTTATATGTGCAGAAGCATGGTCAACCGCAATCGATGGCCGCTTTGTATATTTTGTCACAAGAATTGATGCACCCCTACTCCCTCAGACTGATGAGATTGATGCTTGGTCAGGCAGAATATTTCTCATGGAAAGATATAAATGATGGTAGCCTGAGAACTCATGTTGATTGATGACTACAGTTAAAGCATTCAAAGACCATGAGAATACTTTTATATATGACTGCATACCGAACAGCATACTACTGTAAGCTGCAGAAATATACAATAATGATTACATATTCAATCGCATGATTTCCAGTGTTAAAGTTTAAATATTGATGTTGTAGGGGTCAGCCTTGACGCGGTATCCATATGACCCAATAGATTAAAAGACTCACTCTTGAATAAACGGCTTTAGAACATTTCTTCCTAATAACGGGATAAATCATCACAACTAACGTTTGTTATTGTTATAATTGTTGTTGCTTTACAACAGAAGGTTATCTATAATTTAACAAAGAGCAAGCATTTGATCGACTGAAGAACTGAGTGTGATATGCTGTAGTGAATTGTGTGGGTATATTGTTTCTGAACTGCGCAGTATGTTTCTGTACGCCCGTAGCTTCTGGAAGTGACATCAGAAGATACGAGCTAGGTAACATCAGTCGGAGCGTAAAAGTCATTATTCTTCTGCACTTATCATAGGTAAGACTCAAGGAAGGTTGTTTTTTTTTCTCAGACACACTGTGACTGTCTTTACCTGGCTGCTCAACCCACTAGAAGTAGTACCCAAATCTCGAACATCTTCCTCTCAAATGTATAAAATAATGGATAAGTACTCCAAAATAGAACATGATATGCTAAAAACAAGGATGTAACAGTTTGAATGTCCGTCAAATGATATATATTCCAAATATAAAACAAGTGTTCCAATACTATATGCAGATGAAATACATAAGTGACGACTGTTCATGGAAAGAGAAATTTGTTTCCTATTTCAAAGTTTCCAGTGAACATACATGCGCATTTAACAGATAATAGCAATATTTAAATCAATTTTCTAAATAGCATGGTCAAAGTAATCGAAGTATCGTGCAATTGAATCATGGCAGCAAATTCAATTTACTAGATATTAAATCCATTCTGCATCACATAATGATCATAAATGGAATTATAAAACATCGCATACCATAAATTGTCTCCTGCTAACAGGTATATACATATATATAAATATATATATATATATATATGCATGTGTGTGCTTTGTAGGTGTATGTCAGTGGAAGTATGCATAAATATGTGTGTATGAATGTATGTACGTACGTACGTACAAATATACACAGATTATAGGTGAGAGCTACATATGTTCAGTATAGAAGACATGAAGTAGTACTCAAATGAATTTGAACATAAACTCGTCATCCAGGAATAGGTCCACAGCATAAGCCGGTATAGAGATAGTGAAATAATTGTAAAAAGTGCGAGAGGTATTTGAGGACAGTTTTGGTATACAATAAAACAACTATATTTCAACATAAATATGCATTTAAATAAATATTTGTGCAATTAGTCTTGATAATGATTTTTCTAAGCACATTATTCTATGAAACCATCTTCAGTTTCATGACTGCTTCAAGGCAGGACCGAAACCGCTGGCATGCTAACACCTTATTCATTTCGAACATTGCCTGAACAACAGCAGCCTTCAGTGAAGCCACGGTATTATGAGAATTATGATTATTCTTTCTTTCAACAGTGCTCCACACGTAGTAGTCCATAGCGTTCAAATCTGGAGGGTTTGGAGGCCACATATTGGGTGTTAGATAATCGTAAAGATCGTCTGACAACCATTCTTGGGTGACTAGGGTCTTATGAGAAGGTGCTGAGTCTTTTTGAAACATGTATGGCCTTCCATTGAATACTTCATGAAAACAGGGTTTGGTATCCAGAGGCATTAATTCTAACACCTTATGGAAAAACGTGGGGAGGCCTCACATGAACTTCGTTACTTACCACTCCTAAAACCATCACAGTTGCTGAAAATTTCGTGTGCATCACTCTAGGTACTGCAGAAGGATCTGCATATAACCACATGTCATTTCTTCTGTTAGACCTTTGATCCTTGTCAAAGATTTTTTTCGCCAGAGAAAATCCTAAGCATGCCTTGTTCATGAGTGTTTTTCCCTTTAAGCAACCGTTTTGAACGAATAAAACGGTTTTCCTGTGTCTTTGCATACACAAATTCGACTTTCCCCATTATATAGGACTTGTATCGAACGTCACAGTGTGCCAAGGTTCTGATAGACTACTCTGTCACCCGAAGAGTTTTAGCAATGGACTTCATTGATCTTCTGGGTTTCTGAACATGTTGTATAAATTCCGGTGTCCTTTTAGAGTCTGAGCTTTGTGAATTATTTTTTACTTTGATACAGGTGAAAGATTACCATCACATGCCTCCAATTCCGACCGAACTTTGTGCACAAATGATCTTTCAACATTTAGAAAGTTTCTAAATCACTGGTTTGCATATATAGCAACTATGACTGCATGTCTTTTCATTTCTTGAGTTAGCAAGATATCTTGAAAGGGTTATCTGAAAACAAAATGATACACTAAATAATTTAAAGGTGTAATGAACTAAAAAGGAAATTTCTCAAATACCCCTCGCACCCTGTATACACACACACACACACACACAAACACACACACACACACACACACACACACACACACATATATATATATATATATATATATATATATATATATATATATATATATATATATATATATATATATGGTCAAGGTGCAAGGCAGTGGGACTGGACCCGGAACCATATAGTTAGTAAGCAACTTCTTATCACACAACCACATATATTCATACACACACACACGCAGATATACGAGAACATACAGGCAAGACATATTATACGGCTGACAAATGTAGTCTAAAATGTAGTTGAAAATGTAGAGCTTTATTGAAACTGGAAAAACTTCGAAAAATGCTACACAGAATTTCACATAGTCTATCTTCAGTCAGAAGTCTAATGTTACAACGAAATAAGTATTAAAACCGACAAAGTTGAAACCAAACTAGAAATTATTTCTATAGAAAGACAGATACGTCCATTAGCATATTCAGCCACAGGTTCATATATTTACGCATACGTGTGTGCATCTGTGCCTCTATATATATCTACAGATATACATTTAGATATATGCATGTGCATATATATATATATATATATATATATATATATATATATATATATATATATAAGTGTGTATGTGTGTATGCATATATGTATATATATATATATGTCTGTATATATAGATATATTTGTGTATGTACGAATGTATGTATGTATTAATGCTGCTTCTTTTCTGAACATATAAAGTGTGGGAGTTTTTGGTATGGTAATATCAATGTCATATCGCCAAAGTTATAATCTTGTATGGATGAAGTATTCCTTAGACTCTAAAGAAATGTTCGAATGCTTAGAACATCATTTTCGATCTTAATACAAATTATGTGACCAACCTGACAGAAAATGACACTTTAAAGCAAGGTGAGACTTGATAGTTTGCATACAAGAAATTTCTTGTGCTTGGTTCTTTGCATTCTTTGCTATTTCTCATTAAATATTGGAATATATTCAGCTTCCAGATGGTATATTTTGTAACTTAGATCCACGTTTCACTGACACACAAAAGAATGGAAAAGAAATAGATATAACTTCAATCATCATCCAGTACTATCAATGTTTCTCTTGTTTTCTCTTTCCCCACAAGAAAAATGTTGAAATATATTAATATTTAAAATAGGATATTAACAGAGGAATACATTAAAACGAAGACCTGAATTCCACACAAGTGTACTAAGAAAACAACATGAGTAAATTGATGGAGATTGAGTCGTTTAAGACATAAATACTATAGTAGAACCGTTGCAGCTGCGAATATTTCCTACAGGTATAACATAAATATCAGAATAATTTCCTTGTAACGAGTGTGTTGTCTTTTATGATGGAAATTATATGTAAACGCAGAAATTATAGTAGAAATATGTCGAATACGATATATTTCAAACCCATTCACGTGTACAATACATACGATTGAAGCACTTATATATATATATATATATATATATATATATATATATATATATATATATATATATATGTGTGTGTGTGTGTGTGTGTGTGTGTGTGTGTGTGTGTGTGTGTGTGTGTGTGTGTGTGTGTGTGTGTGTGTGTGTAATATACATGCATCCACGCTGCATGCATACATGTGCATACGGACATATATGAATACACACTCAAATGTGTATTTGTATGTGTATATATATATATATATATATATATATATATATATATATATATATATGCATACATATATTAATATGTAACTATGTATAATATAAGTGTATATATATATATATATAGAGAGAGAGAGAGAGAGGGGGAGGGGAAGACGAAGGAGAACATTGAGAACATAGATTGTTAAATATTATTCGTACTTTCACTGCAGTGTATGCGAATACATTTACTACTAGTATTTGTTTATTAACCAAACATCTTATTCACTCATGACAGAAAATATCGGCTTTAAACAAACAACATTTTAAATATTCGATTTTATCTCAACATCCAGCTGTTATTAACCGACACAATCGTACGTTCTAGATTTTTGTTAAAATACCATTGAAGACAGCATACAGCTACAGGGCATTGATAATAGTTAAAGAATTAATTTGTCGAAAAAATGTTTGATAGTTTTGTTTTTCGCCTTTTTTTCTTTTGCTTTTTAGTAGGGGAGACGCGAATGAATTCGATCTACACTGCTTTCTTCTAAGAGATGTATGCACATTGTTTATGAAAGCATAATTAAAAGTTGCTCGAAGAAAAGTGGTTAAGTATTCATTCTAATCAATGTTCAAAGTCCAAAACCAAAAATGAATGTACACACATACATGTAAGCATAACGATAAGAGATCTGCATAAGCGTTAAAAATATATTGTAAAGACAAAGAACAAAATCAAGTGGAAAAGAGCAACAGAAGAGGGCTAAGTTTTAACTGCCCTCTATTTCATACTCCTTGATTTCTCTTGAATGATGTTATTCTGGTGAATGATTTGCATCCAAAACGTTAACTCCCTTACTTAATGATATACCGCATTCGTGGGATAAGGATTAGAGTGGAATATTTATTTGTTTATCTGATTTTATTTAAAGACTACTTTTTCGACTAACTTTGAATGTTTTTAAATTTACAATTGCAATTGATATAACTAACTGTATTTAAAAGAGAATTTCGAAGAAATTACTGAAAAAAGGTTACGATAAGATTGCTTATTCCGGATCTCCGCCTGTTGAACATTTTGTTACAGTTTCCATGGAAAATATATTGGATAAAATAAGGTCTGGCAATATAACATATCTTAAATGCTGAATTTTATAAAATAACTATTCCTATATGTCACATCTCAATCTAACATGTAAAAAAATAGGGCGGGAAAGCATTGTATGTAATGTAGTAATAGTAACAGACGATGTTTTTCTGAATTAAAGACGGTGTTGGTTATGATTGTAATGCCTTTAATAATGCGTGTGCTCAATGGGGACGAACATGAATTTTACTACAACGTCAATAACAATAGCAAAACCAATACTTGAAATATGATTAGATCCGTTGACGGAACACATTACCATTCAAACCAAAATCTTCAATATACGTTATAACCACTACTCTTGAGTCACGAACTTTGTAATCATAATACATCTAAATTTATCTCCTTATATCATAGCAACTTAATCATAGTTATTGCCATAACATATTTTATGTTGCCAACTCCAATCTGTAATTTATCAATATAACACGTCCAACAAAGTGGGTTTACATTTATTGCTTCCTCTCCTCCGCTATTTAACTCTCTCACTTTTCTCTTTCTCTCTTTGTGTCGAATTCTCTCCTTCACTCTCCCATTTATGATATATATTTTGAAAGCATTGAAGAATAATCATATAATTTATTACTATTTACACATATACCTGTGTATGTATGTGTTTACCTGTGTGTCAATATATAGATACATAAGGGCGACGAGCTGGCACAATCGTTAGCACACCGGGCGAAATGCTTAGCGGTATTTCGTCTGCTGTTACTTTCTGAGTTCAGATTTCGCCGTGGTCGACTTTGCCTTTCATCCTTTCGTGGTCGATTAAATAAGTAACAGTTACACACTGGGGTCGATGTAATAGACTTAATCCCCCTGTCTGTCCTTGTTTGCCCCCTCTATGTTTAGCCCCTTGTGAGTAATAACGAAATAAATACATACATATATAGATATGTATATATATTATGTGTGTGTATGTTTATTAAATATATATATGCACACATATATATGTATAATATATATGTATACATGCGCATCCATATATTTATGGGCGTGTACATGCGTACGTACGTGTGCGTATGTGTGTGTTCGTATGTGTAAGTGCACATGTATTTGTGCGTTTGTTTACAGGTATTATTTACCCAACTGTATTTCAAGTCTTAAAAATGCATTGACGTACCTTATTGTTATTTCATAGCATTGTTGTCAGAGTCTCGCGTAATACAATAACATGTTCACCTAATCAGAGGTATTTGTATTTGCTGGATGTTACAAGGAAAGACTGCTACAGAGCAATTATCACTTTTCAGCTGGCCTTCAGTTTTCTAAGCCCTATAAAAGAACTAGGAAGATTGGGCCTCCTGCCAGGTCTTTCGTGACACCTTAAAGCCAGGAACTTTTCAGCAGCCCTTCGTGTAGATAGATAGATAGATAGATAGATAGATACATTTCTTTTATTAGCCACACAGGGCTCAACGAAGATGGGACAAATACAATGTAGAGCTTTTCTTTTTTGGGAGGGGGAAGGAAAAGATAGATAGATAGATAGATAGATAGATAGATAGATAGATAGATAGATAGATAGATAGATAGATAGATAAAGCAATAAGAAGACAATGAGTTTAGCTCACTTTAGGATGAAAATATTCTTTTGGTACTACTCTCTAAATGATACCATGTGAAAAGTTGCGACGGTAGCTTATGATTTCAAAGTGTTTTGGCAGCTAAATCTAGCATAGGTATGTTTGTATATTTATGTATATATTTGTGTTTCTACAGTCTTTTGCTTGAAATTTCAAAACATTTATACTTACTACAATAAATTACCCTATTTAGATTCATATCATTTCAGAGTAGCTTTGGAGTGGTTGTTCAGCCTCAGGTCAACCGCAGTTAAACGAACCTTTAAAGGTTTGTAATTGAGCGACCTTTAAAAGCTTTTTATGTGTCTTGTTTTCAAGTATAGCGTTTCCAAGATAACATTATTGAATGGGCCTTCAATTTTTCATGATGTTAGGTTATGATTTCAGAAATATTCCGCTACAAATTCTAGCAGTTAAATTGACCACTCAGAAACTCCCTCATTGGCTAGCGTAATCTAAGGTTAACGAATGCTTGTACTGATAGCATTGAGAAATCCATAGCCAGATACGACCCTACATAAGTCAACCTGAAACTGTTTCAGACAAATTCTCTATCATCCAAATTTGTCGTCAGAACCAGTCCTCCTTCTTCAGTGATGTATTTTGTGCAGCAGTCTTTTCGCATAAAATTCATTATGAATTGTTATCTTATCATACAATATATGTAAGTATGACAGTGTTACAAATTATATATTATATTTACGTGAAATATAATTGTGAAATGTCTCCTAATAAGATATATCTCTAACATACTTACACATAATCAAAAAATATAAATTAGCTGGTATTTAATCATATCATTTGAGAGAATAAATATGTCTTGTACACAATATGTTAAATTTACTACATTATTTCTACATTGAAGTTTAGTGATATGAGTATATGGATATTACTCATGTATTAAAATATATAAGATTTAAAATGTGCTTCAGATTAAACAAATATGTTGTACTGTGTTAAACATCTGCCACTTTATAGAAACTTTCGAACTTTACATCATTAAATAATTAAGTTTAAATTTATGTAAGGTATCAGTCATAACATTAGCAGTCGATTGCTAACAGTGCAAAATTCCGTAGAACATCTGGCACATATCTTTTTATAATTAAAAGCTGAGATTCAAAGACAACATATCAACATGTTATATAGCGACTTGAGATATTTTTAACGGGGGAAAATCTGCAAAGAGTTCCGAACGTCAAATAGAATGCTGATATCAACAACTGCAAATTTCTGGCAAAAACAAAATCCACGGGTATTGTAGTCTTCATTACCAAAAACAAAACAACTCCGATCACTAGATTTTGTGAAGATGGTGCCAGACATAAGAATGCTTCAGCAAGCCCGGCAGTCTCAACCAAAAAGTCACCATACGTAAAGATTACTCATTCATGTACGTAAATGGCCTCTAACTGAAAACAATGATGACCGTCACGTGGTAGTAGCGGCAATGAAGGAGAAGATCGAACAGAAACATCTAAACATAGAAACATCTAAAAAGAACTCTAGTAAATAGTGTTGCACTGATAACCAGCAGCCATTTTGATGTGGCGACTGGCTTTACTGTTTAGTATACACTATCTCTTCTTGAGATTTTATAACAAGTGACTTTGCTTGTTGCAAATCACTGACCAAGCGATAACTCATTTTGGCAATCGCTCCAGCATGGAGGTGCTCGCAACTGAGGACCAGCCAAATAGCTCGAAACTTAGTCAGTTCCGCGATCCTGTTAACTGCTAGAGGCTAGGAAGCGTTTGCGCCCCCTACCAACTATTGTTTAGATAGATAGATAGATAGATAGATAGATAGATAGATAGATTTGGGTGTATATATACACACACACACACACACACACACACACACACACACACACACACACACACATATATATGTATATATATATATATATATATGTATATATATATATATATATACATATATATATATATATATATATATATATATATATATATATATATATATATATATATATATATATATATATATATATATATATATATATATATAGATATATATATATATAGATATATATATATATATATACATATATATATATATATATGGATGACGTACATATACATATTTATTTCTCAGATTTATATTAGATGACTTGAAGTCATCTAATATAGAATCCACAAGACTGCATCCACGACATTTAGCTGTTTGCATGAGGAATTACTTTTATGAAATTTTCCAGGAAGACCACGGTCTTTTTGAATGACTGATTACCTAGTACTTCAGAGACGAAGCCTCTTGATATTTTTTTCGAAACGAGTCAGCTCAAGTTAATAGTATGCAAGAAGTGGCTCTAAACTACCGATGAACAGAAGGTGGCGTACAAAATTATTTTGTATTTGCGTACAAAATTATCAGTGTAGGTATATTAATTAGTATAGGCACTCTCAGAAGATGTTAAATTCAGGCATTCAACGCAGTCAAAAAGTAAACAAATGTTGAACGATAGCAATATTACGGCATTGTAGATATTTAAAACTGTTACTTCGGACATTTATATATTTTCTTTTAATCTTTTATTTGATTCAGTTATTAAATTGCGGCCATGCTGGGGTGCCGCCTTGGATTTTTAGTCGACTGAATCGACTCCATTACATTTTTTTTTAAAGCCTAGTACTAATTCTATCGGTCTCTTTGCCGAACCGCTAGTTCATCGGGACGCAAACACACCAATATCGGTTGCCAAGCAGTGGTGGGGAGTACAAGCACAAAGACACACACACACACACATACATACATACATACATACATACATACATACATACATACATACATACATACATACATATATATATATATATATATATATATATATATATATATATATATATAAAGAACGATATTATTTCTAGAACTAGTAACGTTGGTGGCCGCGAGCGTAAAGCTGTAAAGGCAAATACATACGACGGGCCGTCTGTCGAATCCACTCACAAATGTTTGGTCGACCCGAGTTATAGTAGAAAAGACTTGACTAAGGTACCACGCAGAGGGACTGAATCCAGATCCACGTGGTTGGGAAGCAAGCTTCTTACCACACAGTCACGCCTGTGCCTATAGTCATATTCATTATATTTTTTCTGTAATTCTGGTCATTTAAATAAATTATTTTGGTTATTTTTGATATAGATTTATATACAATTTTATCTATTCTATACGTTGAGTTTGTTACATAAGTGAATTTTATGACATGAGCAGAGTGAATACGACCCCCTGTCCCTCACCCCCATAATAATATTCCGATATCACTTCTACTGTAATGCAAATCAGTGCGTACTTGCTATGGTGAATAGCGTGTGCATAATGTGTTACCCTCTTGATATCTCTGCGGCGACTATAAAATGCAGATGAAACATTACGTTACTGATATATTGCTGAAGTTTATGAAAATCAATACTGCCTACTAATTAAAATGAACAGTGAATTGAGAAAAAGAAATGTGTCAAAAAATATGACTAAATATGTGTCATATTTAGTCATATTTTTTACAAATCCTGTGAGTATATCTAAGCAGTCAAATTCTTAACAAAGACCTGCTAGCAACAAATAATATATTTTACGAACAGTAGAGACAATTTAGATATGTGTCAAAATATGTAATGGATTAGGAGACACGTCAATGGCTTCGAAATATTGATTTAATATATTAGTAAATAGCTTCAGGTATATAAATGAGGAGATATTACTTTGTGTGATTTGTATAAATTTCCAATGATCTTAACTCTACCAAGCAGTTTATAATGAATAATCAAAAGCTGTATGGTGCTTCCAATCGGACATAATTATATTGTTGCTGTTCAAAAATTAAGAATCACTCTGCTTAATTAAGTATTTATGAAATATTTTAATAAAAATTTGAGTTAAAATATGTTTCATGACATGAATACATAAAAATAGAGATGGGGAGATGAACATGAGCATGAATAATTTAAATGTATCATAGTAAACATCCTTCACGATAATCATTTAGTAACCCTGATGCTTTATATTGTTAGATATCTAATTCCCGCTTAATAAGTTAAATCAAATAGTATTATATGCATGATTAAAGGGAGCAGTTGCTTTGTAAATGTCAGAATCCTTTAAATTAATTAAATCTTATTTCAACTCCTTGATGATTAACAATTCACTACCTATAGATTACTACAAACCACGCATGCATCAAAATTCAATAAAGTCTAAGAATGTATACATTAGATTTCTAATAATCAGCAGCATCAATGAGCATTATAGAAAGCGTTAGTATAATCTATGTCTTTGGTCATGAAACTCATAATTGCAATTACCGTATATAATTCACTCTTGTAGACAGTGACCGTCATAGTGAATACATGGAAGCAATTTTTCATCAAATGCGATATCGATATTCAAAATAGACATTAAACACAGATTTGGTCTCGATATTAAGCACGAAGATTCTATAAAAATAGATCGTAAATATAAACGGAAGAAATAACGTCGAATTATTAAGTTAGAATTTGAGTTATAGAACATAGCATTATAAGTCATCCGTCTAAGCTTATAAATAAACTTTGGCATGTATTTTATACAAATACAGAGTCGATTATTTAAATAATAAAGTTTTTTTTTTTTCTGAAATGAGAAGGTGCATACAGTATCTTACAGAACCGATTTCCAGGAAATTCAAGAAAATGACAATGGCATAATCTTTTAGTTTTATTTCACTGTAACTGTAAAAAGGTCAAATGGATAAGATACGATGCAAGATGTTCTTCACTTCACTGAGAAATCAATAAAGAAGACTCTTCATGTCAACCCATTCTCATTGAGATGCATTAGATATTATAGTGCTAGATACTCATAAACAGACGGTACGATCTAAAGATTGATCGCTTTTGACGATCATAGGTCTCTCGGTTGATCTGGGGGTTATGCAACATCAACAACACCCCCAAAAAATAGATAATTCTAAACACTTTTTAAAAACCTTATCTCTTCTTAAAAGACAAATTCATTATTTATACATTATACATTGTCATTCTCCATTCAAACTGAGCACTTTCTGTATAACACCGCTATTTGTATTATTTTCAATATTTATTAAATGTGTGCCTTCTATACATAGGCTAAATGAGATGATTAAATAAGCTTAGAGACATTTCCTTTCCTTGACTTTCATTTTCGTTTATAAGAAATGTTCTTCCGCTCTCGCAGGTTTCTTTCATTTATCTATTTTCTGTTAACCTGAGATTTTATCCGATTTCTTCCGTTTTTCTTCACCTTATTTCTTTCTTTAATATTTATGTGGGAGGAGGAAAGCTTAGAGAATATTTTATAACGCCTCAAGCCAGAAATGCGATGGAAAACATAATCTGAACATAGCCATTTTTAAAAATGGCATTTATATTTAAACGCACACACACATATAGCTAGTTAAATAGCTAGATAGATAGACAGACTGACACACACTCAAACACACAGACAAATATAACTCTACTTACAAATACATACTGATATACATACATACATACATACATACATACATACATACATACATACGGTTTCTATACTTTCAAATTCCGCCAAAGTCGATTTTGTCATGCATCCTTTCCGAAATCGGTAAATTAAGAACCAGAATTGGAGTTCATGCACTCCACTAACCCGCTTCCCTGAAAATTTCAGCTACCAATATTACAAACAATTATTATAATACATTATTTACATTATTTACATTTGACGGATATTCGTCCTCATCTTGTTTGTTGTTAACACAACGTTTCGGCTGATATACCCCACGGGCATATGGCGTAGTGGTTAAGAGCGCGGGCTACTAACCCCAAGGTTCCGAGTTCGATTCACGGCAGCGACCTGGTTAATAATAGTAATAATAATAATAATAATAATATAATAATAATAATATAATAATAATAATAATAGTAACATCGATAGGAATGAGAACCCAGGTTCGAAATTTCCCCAAGACACCTGACGAAGGCTGGAGGGCATATCAGCCGAAACGTTGTGTTAACAACAAACAAGATGAGGACGAATATCCGTCAAATGTAAATAATGTAAATAATGTAAATAATTCCTCATCCCTTAAATATAGAACTGAATTATTATAATGATTACTACTACTAAGGCGGTGAGCTCACAGAATCGTCAGCACACCGGACGAAATGCTTAGTGGTATTTCGTCTGCCGCAACGTTTTGAGGTCAACTTCCACCGAGGTCGACTTTACCATTCATCCTTTCGAGGATCGACTGTCCCCCTCCCCTCAAAATCCAGGCCTTGCGCCTATACTAGAAATGATTATTATTACTATTCTTAAGGCAGCGAGCTGACAGGATCGTTAGCACAGCTGGCAAAATACCCAGCGGCATTTCGTCCGCTTTTACGCTCTGGATTCAAATTCTGCAGAACTCGACTTTTCATTCCATCCTTTTGATGTCGATAATATAAGTACCAACTGAATACTAGAGTCGGTGTAATTAACTTATCCCCTTCCCACAAATTTCAGACCTTGTGTCTATAATAGAAAAGATTATTACTATTATGGCTAAACTGAAGGTGGGACACTGCATGAAGAGAAGAGCAGACGTCGTCATCTATACACAGTTTCTGCTGTTTGGGGTCACTTTCAGTGCCCGCACTTCACTGGATCTGCCTCTCTCGTATCGTTTTTGTCAGCCATATGTGTTGTTATGATAACCAATGTGCTGGAGACAAACGAGGAGGAATGTCCTGAATCGTTGTTGTTATCCTCATTGATGGGCCGTCATAAGTAAGCAACCTAGAAAGCACTATTATAGCAGTGCACTGGCAGAATCAGTAGCACACCGGCCTAAATACCTTGCGGCACCTCTTCCGTCTGTACACTCTGAATAATCCACCGAGGTCGACTTTGTCTTTCATCTTTTCGGGGTCGATAAAATAAATACCAGTTGCGTGTAGGGGTCGATGTAATTGACTAGATTCTTCCCCTAAAATTTCAGGCCTTGTACCTATAGCAGAAATGATTATTACAACTACTTTTATTATGAATTTTTACGTTAACAGGAAGACACAATTTGAAGGAAGAGCAGTGATAGATTGTAAATGTCATATCAATGGGGCCACAAGCTATAAATACAGGTTTATATTACCTGTATAAATCCATAAGCGTAGCAGAAAAGAATAGTTTCCTGCACGTAGTATTTAAGTTGCACTTATTTTAACAAACGTGAAACTGGACACTGAAATTTGAACTCAGAACGTTATATGAAGAAACGTAAAGAATTTTGTCTGATATCCTGTCGCAACGAACAATTGTTACAAGGATAGGAACAAGGGCTAAACTTTTGAGAGTATAGGGGTCAGTCCATGCTATGGAGCTTAGTATTTAACTGGTACTTCATTTTACCAACTCCGAAAGGCTAAAAAGCAACGTTGACTTCGGTGGTATTTAAAACCAGAATATAAAGCGCTAGAAGAAATACTGTATAACATTTTCTCCGATACTACGTGATCACCGCCTTTACAGCCGCTAATAATAATAATAATAATAATAATAATAATAATAATAATAATAATAATAATAATAACAACAACAACATCAACAACAATAATAAGAAGAACAACAACCTTTACAATATTGGCACCAAACCAGAATTTAATGGGAGGAAAGTGTCAATTAAAATGACGTGAGTTGTAGAACATTTTATCGAGTGAGAAAGGATGAAAGACAAAGTAGATTCTTGGCGGGATTTATTCTTACAAGGTAAACAGACGTAACAAAATATTTCTAATCAACGGTTCTGTAACTGACAAATACTAGGCTCCACCTAAAATATTAAGGAATTTTTTTTAACCACAGTCTTTATTAATGAGAAGATAAAATACTTTTTATCAATAGAGTTCTTCTTTCTTTGTCAAGGAGTTAGACAGGGTTTTTTAAAAGTTGGAAGTACAATAAGCTGTAATTTAATGCAATTCAAGCGAAACTAAAATATTTCCATAAATAATAATAATAATCCCTTTTATTATAGGCCTGAAATTTTTAGGGTGGGAAGTATTCGATTACATCAACCTAGTGTTCAGTTGGTACTTAATTCATCAACTTTGTAAAGGTGGAAGGCAATCTGGCGGAATTTGAACGTAAGGACAAATGAAATGCCGCTAAGCATTTTCTCCGGTGTGCTAACAATTCTCCTCATTGCCTTGGATTATTACCCATGTATTTTAATGTTTTTACTTGCTTTATTTATTTCTTTTCTTTTTTTCACATAACTTCATTTCATTTTGAAATTAACAATCTGGTGTGTTTAGTTTAATGGCCTATCAATGTATACAATGAGCTTGAGTTTTTGTGCCCTATATGTCTAGAAGACACTCGACAAGAAAAGGAAAGGAAGTAGGAAAAAGAATAAGACATAATAATAATAATAATAATAATAATAATAATAATAATAATAATAATAATAATAATAATAATAATAAGGACGCTATTCGTACTACGAAATCGGATTTGAAGAAATGCGTTGTGTGCAGTAAAGAAAGAATACTATCCAAAAGTAGAAATACCCCAAAATTACTGAAGCAGTTCAAGAATACAAGAATAGAAGGGCGAAGGCCAGAAGAAATATCTGGAAGAAAAAGAATTACAATCGTCAGTTTGTGCAACAAATTTTGGCTATTGGAAATAAAAAACGCTGGTTGTGGTTGAAGGATGGAAACCGGAAACGAGAAACCGAGTCATTAATTATAGCCCCTTAGTATCAATACTTAAGAACGAATTTCATAAAGACAAATATTAAGGAAACTGAATCAGAGAGCAAATATACACTGTGTGAAAAATGAAACGAAAGTATCAACTATTTCTTAAGTGAATGCAGTAAGTTAGGCACAGATATAACTCTGTCTCTTTAAAGAGTGCATTGGAATCTTAGCCGAGTGTGTGATTCACAGTGACAGAAAATTGATATGAACGCGAGCCAATGTTCGCGATGGTGAACAATAATTACATGATTTTATGTGATTTCCCCACGAAGACTGACCATACTATGAAAGTAAGAAGATCGGTTATAAATGTAGAAAACAAGAAAATGGGCTCAATATAGATCATAGACTTTGCAATACCGTATGATAATAGAGTGGATATCAAGGAAATTGAGAAACAGAAATATCAGGATGTAGGCAGAGAGATGAAGAGATTGTGGAAGACGAAGGTGACAATTGTTCTAGTGGTATTTTATGATACCCAAACTGCTGCCTAAGACTATATTGCAATTGAGGCACCTATTGTCGACCGGCAGGAGAGTGCCATTCTGTATTCTGCAACTATCCTTAAAAAAAATAGTTTCAAATATTATAACTGTGTCATGTGTCATTTGATTTGACTGCCTTGACTGTATGCATAGAAATCAGGATATTGAACTCAAAATGTCGGTATAGTTGTATGATTAAGAGAGCAAAAACATCTCATTGCAGAAGTATCTGCTATCATAACCATGAGTTAACCAATAATTTGTAAGTGAAATTTGAGAATCCTCTATTCAAATTGTAGCTTACTAGGACGATGAGATAAATTTTAGGTAAATTGTTAGGGTCAATGCATTCAACAAGACTCTTAAAGGCTCTTGCATGCCTGCAATCCTATTATTGAAATCAATAGGAGAAAAAAAAGGACATACTGCCAAGTACTTTGCCAGGTCTTTCGCCGATTGTCTTATTCAGCGACCTTGTATTTATATATCATTTATATATCATATAAAGAATGTACATAATGATCTTAACGTTTCATTGGGTCAGTTTTAATTTAAATTTGTATGATATTGGTATATTCCAGCAGCATAGATTTCTATATGTATAATGATGTTTCAATTACATTCATAATTGTTTATGCTAGAATGAAAGCTGCCTATTGATTGAGCCTGATACTACAATTGCCCACACATTTTTTTTCTGCAAAGTTTAGTTATCCCGTAACTCGCAGCAGTCACTAGAAAACGTCACTTGCAATACTATGTTCAACAAATCAAATTATGATTTATTTGTCAACAAACACTAAATTAAATATTATATTTTTTAGAAACGTGTTCATTTAGATATCAGAATCTCTACATTTTCACATCATTTAGAATATGCTTTTACGAGTTTTAAGACCTTAATGCATACATTTTACTCCAGCTGAGTTTTCCGGGCTCGATTTTATTAGAGAGTTGTGAAGAACACTTTCGAATTTATATTCTGAATTCTCTAATTGTTACACTTTCACTTTTCTGCAACAATTTCATAGACTGAATTAAACTTCCTATTAAAGCCTGTTCTTTAAGTTTCACCTTGTCTCATTTGCACGTTGAATTGCAGTATTTATCTATTTTAAGAGCCTTTGAATCAATGTTAAGAAGTAGCTTATATTTTTTGTCACTAATATCGTATCATAATATACCACTTATTTGCTTTATGTCTGATGTTCTTGCATAAAAGAGCAGCTCCATACTCGCTATAAATCTGGTTAATATTTGCATGATACTCAAAATAATTTATTTCTCGGTGGAATACTTTGGCGGTACCGTAACGACACGTGCAGGTGTCCTTGACCGCAACATCTACATGCAGATATTCTCCAATCGTTCGTCATTCGTTTCTGTCTGCCGTCATTCACACTCTCTGCTCATTCACTAACTACTACTACTACTACTACTACTACTACTACTACTACTGCTGCTGCTGCTGCTGCTACTGCTGCTACTACTACTACTACTACTACTACTACTACTACTACTACTACTATGCCCACACCTTTAAAACGTCTCAAACTCCTGAAATTTCCTCTCTACTCATGCTTTCCCTGCCGTTAACCAGAAAGATCAATCACTTCAATCTCACCAACTATAGATATGGGCCTTCATTCCACTCTAAAACATACGAAACGAAACAAGACACATTAAATACTACTATAGTCACAGAATTATCACAGTTGGAACCTCTTGATAAATGTAACGGAAATGAGGTTAGCCTAGATTAAGCAAGATCTAACGCTACGACCGCTTAAATATACATAACAAATATGACAAATCATTTTTGTGTACCGATCTTCTTAAGAATGTATAGAAGTATTTCTTCCCGCTTAATCTCTTTCTTTTGTTTTCTCTCTCTCTCTCTCTTTCTCTCTCTGTATCTCTGTATCTCTGTATCTCTACATACATACATGCATACATATCTCTCTCTTTCTCTCTCTCTCTCTCTCTCTCTCTCTCTCTCTTTATATATATATATATATCATGTGTGTGTGTGTGTGTGTGTGTGTGTATAAAACGTAATTTAGAGTCAGTTGAATTAGGTACTTAAATTGAAGCACCTTGTTAGGACGAAATTTTTTGCACATTCACACATGAGGTGAGTATCAAATTCTACATAGAATGTTTTTCTACCCGATATTCATGTAGTGTATGCAGATGGCATGGTCCAACTTAGTGAATAAATCCACTCTTGCTTGTTCAGACATGTACTTAATATAAAAATGCTTTCCAAATACTTCCGAAGTGTGTCTGTGTGTGTGTGTGTGTGTGTGTGTTTGGGTGTGTGTTTGCGTGTGTGCGTGTGTGTGTGCGTGTTTGTATGCTTGTGTTTGTCCCCCCAACATCACTTGACAACCGATGCTGGTGTGTTTATGTCTCCGTAACCTAGCGGTTCGGCAAAAAATACCAATAGAATAAGTACTAGGCTTACAAAGAATAAGTCCTGGGTTCGATTTGTTCGACTAAAAAGGCGGTGTTCCGGCATGGCCGCAGTCAAATGACTGAAAGAAATAAAAAGAAAAACAAATCTCTCTAGGTATTGATTTTATTTTCTTATCTATTTATTGTATTTTTCAGTTAGTAAAGTTTCCATCGTTATGCATCTCATTTAGATTTTGAAATCTATTCAAAATTGTAGTCCTGTTGATAAAATCTTTTCTGAAATACAGTGTGTGATTCGATCACTTGAACTTTCGAGTATGGGGTTTGTTTTCATTCTGCTCTTATTATGATATATCCTATGATTTTGCAGTTAGGTGGAATACCTACCTCCTATTCTATGAAGTTTTGTTCATTACATATTCATCCATATTTATAGCCAGAATGCACTTAAAGTGTAAGGTGTGTGGTTGCTTTGATCTTGTATTGTTCTATGACGTGGTCAACTAATGTATTAGAATTTCAATTATTAACTACAGTTTGTTTTACGCATAAGATTTCTTTATATAAAGCTTCTCAAGGTGGTATTTTGTATATGTTGGTTTCAGACTTAGGCACATAGCCAGTAATTTTGGGAGAGGGTGTAAGTCAATTACATCGGCCTCAATTGGTACTTATTTTATCAAACCCCGAAAGGATGAAAGGCAAAGTAGATCTCAGTGGAATTTGAACTCAGAATGTGAAGACAGACGAAATGCCGCTAAGCGTTTTGCCTGGAGTGTTAATGATTCTGCCATATCACCGCCTTGGTATCTTATATATATTTGCACTCGTTTGATTACTTCCCTGTAAACTGAAGTGCCACGTATGTTTTCCCTTATTTCTACTTCGTCTATAGAATGGAATAATATAATTCTCTGAATTTATAATAGAGCTCAGTTGGATTGCAAAAAGCTCTCGTGAAAATCTTTAAGTTTACTTCTGTAACAGTAACAATAGATATGTCATCAATAAAGCTGGTGGTTATGTTTACGAACTACTTTGTTCTACAAGTTATCAACGTAGAATCTCGCGAATGTAGGTCCGAGCTGGGACTCATGGCCACCCAGCCTTCTCAGCGCATAGATTAATTTGTGAACAACGGAAGAGTGATTCAGTTATAAAAGACAACAAAAATATTTTCAGATTGTTTCTGTTACAGAAGGCGGTTTCCAGATTATGTTTATAGTTTCCGTTACTGAAACAACTATGATGAAAAACATGGTGGAAATTTTGGCAACATTTCAGATAGCAGAAGAATTTCTGGGAATTGAAAAGATGATTACATACTGTAGCTCTCATCTGAATAGTTCTTTATGATCTTGTCTAGTCTTTTGACGATTCTATGCGTAGCTGTATTGATTTATGAGATTATGATTCAGAGTAGATTATTATATTCGTGCGCCTTAACAATACCATAAATGTATGTAGAATTAGATTTCCCATGTGCTGGAGAGAGAAAATTATATTTAAACCCTAGTAAGTAATCAATATATTCGATTTTATTTATTTATTAATTTGCGAGTGTATATACTTATTTGTGAGCAGTGTTGTATTTCTTAATTTTCTTGTATTTGTTATTTTTGTGAAGTGTGTAATTTAGTTCACCTTTCTCGATAATACCGAAAATGTTTCCCTTATCACTTTTACAAATTACAATACTTTTATTATCTGTCAGTTGTTCTGGAAGTAGCATGAGATACTAAAGTAATTTTTTTGCTGCGTTTTTGCAGCTCTTTGTTGTCTTCATAGTTGAAAAGCGTTCGCATTTTGTCGTTTATTTTCAAAGTATTTTTATTACTAAGACTCTCAAGGGACTCGTAGAGTAATTGGAGTTTGGCGTGTGAACGTTGTCTGTATATCATCAATGACCGAGAAAATATTATAAAGCAAACGTTCAAAATTTACTGTTTTCCATCAATTTTTAAATTGGGAAATTACTGTTGGTAATATTTTCTGTACCTGTACATGCGTTACAGTGTCTATGCAACGATTAATCACCTTTATTCAGAATGCTAACATACGCTGTGATTTTTGCAAATCAAAAATGAAAAAGCAGGCACATTACGCGTACAATAAGAAATGAAATTTACTCTAGTAAAATTTTGAAATCGGAAGTGGATGTTTTTCTCAGCTTTAGCAATATTCCCACAATTCTTGTTGCAGAAATGAAAAATCAATAACAGACCTTAGAAAGCGGATTATAAAGGGTCGTTTACGTACAGAAAAAGTGGCCGCAAGAAAGGGAAGCTGGAGATGTGGTCATTGGAGGTGTGGACATTCACAAGTAATTGGTGGAAGAATTAGAGAATTTGTGTATATAAAGGTACCAAGACTATGACTACCAAAGTGCAATAGAATTTATAGTTTATTTTGTGCATGTATGTATGTGTGTATGTACGTATCTATGGATGGATGTATGCATGTATGTATGTGTCTATTCTATATTTATTTATTTATGTGTTTCAGCCAAGTGGCTGCGGTCATGCTGGTGCACTACCATTCAGTTTTATTTCAAGATTTCTTGCAAATAGAGAAAGAGCCGATTTGTAACCTAGAATTTCAACATCAACAACAAGGTATAAATGTATTATGTATGTATGTATGTATGTATGTATGTATGTATGTATACGTACAGGCTTGTATGCTTTGCTTTATATATGACTTTTCATGCATATGCTTGCTGATCTAGACATCATCTAGAGCTATATTCTTCATTGAAAAGTTTTGGAAAGATTTACAGATTTTTAGTTTCAGTGATGGCTTAGATCAGATGTCATCGAATCAGCTTTCTCCTTTCTAGTTTTGAGAAGCCCAATTTCTCAAGATTGGTATTTAGGCAGTGTCTTACATATCCCAGTGCTCCAATAATTACAGGTATAAATTTGAACTTGTAATCTGGATAGAGTTCCTGCAGATTTCCCAATAGTTCAGCATAGGTATTCTTTTTCACTGATCTCTCTCTCTCTCTCTCTCTCTCTCTCTCTCTCTCTCTCTCTCTCTCTCTCTCTCTCTCTCTCTCTCTCCCTCCCCTAATGTTTAGCATCAACTCAAGTACTTGACAAGCGCCTTGTTTTATCAAACCAGAAAGGGTTAACGTACAGTTGCCTTCGGCTGCATTTGAAATTAGGATGTAAGACATTCGACAAAATACCGCTGAGCATTTTGTGCGACGTGCTAATGTTTCTACCATCTCGCTAACTTGACAACACTAAGAATAATCCATTCTATTATGGGCACAAGACCTGAAATTTTGTGGGGAAGGAGCTAGTCGATTTCATCGATGCCAGTGCTTAACTGCTACTTATATCAACCAAAAAGGGGTAGACATAATAAGCTCATTATCTTGGTAATAACAATAATATTTTTTAACTAAAATCAATGGCTATAACTTCAGGCGAATGTATAGTCGATTAGATCAGCCAGATTATTTCAGTAGTATTTATTTTGACAATTCTACAAGGATAAAATCAAAGTCCACATCGGGTTTGAATTCAAAATGTAAAAGGACTGAAATAAATACCGCCATGCCTCTGTGAACGTGTTATGTGTGTGCGTGTATATGTGTGTGTGTATGTGCATGTATTCAATATGTATATATATATATATATATATATATATATATATATATATATATATATATATATATATATATATATATATATGTATGTATATTACATTATATTTTATCATACATTGTATATATGTATTAGACAGGTATCTGTGAAGTGCCCATGATATCTAGTGGCCCTCCAAGATTATGATATTAATATGGCTAATGTTCACCTCAGTCATTTATATATCGACGTCTGACAGGAGAAAACTACATAATACGTTCTCCATATGGCACCCCACTCATTCTCTGGACGCCTTTGAGAGAATGTATTGGGTAGAGTGGTTAGGGTGCGCTTTGGGGATGGGACGTTGTACAGATAGATAGCAAGAATAAATAGGTGAGATAAATAGATCAGAGGAGAACTTGTATAAAGGAGATTAGTGCTGTTTTATTTCACATTCATCATTCCTGCCTTTCTGGTAATACAAGTCTGTCATAATTTTTCATTCTATTATAAATTTTCTTGTGCAGAGAATCGATATCTTGGAAATTCTACATGATATGAACTTTAAATATGAGAATAAAAATGAGCTAAGTATAATTATATTGACGAACATGCTTATTTCTAGATTTGTCAGTCATAAGTATTGTTGTGAGTAGATACATCAAAGAGGGATGTGCCATAAGACTAAGTGTCTCATTGGCTGATAAATGATATTTTAAAACGGAACATGAAAAGGTGTTATTAGGAAATTTGCTTCGAAAATGGCAGGGTCTAGTT